>NC_081429.1:1293030-1395530 GCF_949786415.1 Peromyscus eremicus | reverse complement strand
GATTGTTTTGAGAAAGATGTAAGTATTAAATGCAAACACTTGTTTGTTTTTGTTTGGTTTGGGGTTTTGTTGTTGTTGTTTCTGTGTTTGCCTTCCCTGAAAGGCGTGTGTGTGTGTGTGTGTGTGTGTGTGTGTGTGTGTGTGTGTGTGTCTTGAGGCCTAGGCTGTCTTCAAACTTGTTACATAGTTGAGGCTGGCCTTGAACTCCTGATCCTTCTGCTGCCGTGCTCACAGTTTTTGTTCCCCTTTTTTGTTTATGTTTTTGTTGTTGTTGTTTAAGACAGACTGGTCTCAAATTCCCAGCAATCCTCCTGTCTCAGCCCACTGTTTTCTGTAATTACAGGCATGCTCCACCATACCTCTTCCTACGTTCTTCCAGGGAGATCAGACAGGGCCCCCTGAGGTCTCAGTGAGCTATTTACCCGACCTGCGTTCTGAGTTGTCTGCGTGTAATGCCATCTTCTGCCTTCTCACTTGGGCCTCTTGCATAAAATTGTCCATTGCATGCTACTCACTGATGTTCATTTATGATCAAATAAACTGGAAATGCCCTGAGCAGTTCCATGGCAACCACATTTTTTAACCCATAAAATAAATAACTCAGTAAGAATATAAAGTTCTTAACATTGCCACAGAAAATTATTATTTTGGGTACTTTTCTGTGGTTTGAAAAACTATCATTTCATTTTGTGTATGCACGTGTCTGTGGTATGTGCATGTGTGTGTAGGTGTGTGTACATCTGGTCATGGAGATCAAAAATCATTGTCAACTGTTCTCCTTGATTGATCTCCTTTTTACTTACTTATTATGTTTTTAGATGCTTTCATTAAAAAAATATTGTGTATGTATATGGGTGGGTCTGAATGTCTGCCTGTGTACCACGTCTACAGTACCTGCAGAGGCCAGAGGAAGGCCTTGGATCCCCTGGAGCTGGAGTATAGGCAGTTGTAAGGCTCATGATGTGGGTCCTAGGAACTGAACCCCCAAAGCAGCCAGTCCTCTTAACCACTGAGCCATCTGTCCAGCCCCTGGTTTTCCTTCTCATATTTGGTTTTTGTGGTCTGGAGGGCACCCAGGGCTTCACTTACTCTGGGTCAGTGCACCAAAACTTAGCCACGTCCCTTCTGTTCTAATATACATCAAAGTTGATTCCAGTTTCAAAGGAAATAGTCAAAGGGAGCGAAACCTTTTTGTAAACATCAGCTGAAAATGCCACTCTCCAGACCAGCCTTTCACCTCAAAGCCTTGCTCTCCTTTTCACTGTTTCTTGTTTGGTCTTTAGAGACAGGGGTTCTCTGTGAAGCCCTGGCTGTCCTGGAACTCACTCTGTAGACCAGGCTGGCCTGGAACTCACAGAGATCCCCCTGCCTCTGCCTCCCGAGTGCTGGGATTAAAGGTGTACACCACCACACCCACGTTTCTTTTCACTGTTTTAAACTTAAACAGAAATAAAATCTTTATGCTGGCATGTAGGGTGACAGATGATGTGCAGTCAACAAGAGACATACTGGAACTGTTCACCTCGAGTTCATGGGCTATAGCGCCAGATCGTCCTGAGGTAGGCTCCCACAGCTCACTCTTAGACCTTACTCTCCAAGTCATATGGGAGTTGGGGCCACTCGTGAGGTCAGACTAGGAGTTCTCTGAAGTCACTGCCGTGTAAGTTTACAGTAAAGGTGAGTACAAGGGGCTGCAAGGATGGTTTACTCAGTAAAGTCTTTGTCCTACAAGCCTAGGATCTGAGTTCAATTCCATGTAAAAAGCCAGGTATGAGCCAGGCAGTAGTGGCGCACTCCTTTAATCCCAGCACTAGGGAGGCAGAGGCACGTGGATCTCTGTGAGTTCGAGGTCAGCCTGGTCTAATAGTGAGTTCCAGGACAGCCAGGGCTACACAGAGAAACCCTTCCTTGAGGAGAAAAGTAAAAAGCCAGGCATGGCTACATGTGCTTGTTACCCCAGGCGTTAGTTCACTGGCCAGACTCCTCTTCAGTGAGAGATTCTGTCTCAAAGCAATAAGGCAAAGAATAGAGGGAGACATCCAATGGCCTGCTGTGAACTCCCAATACACAAACACCCACATACCCACATGTGTGTACCATACACATTCCACACACCCACTTACCCACAACAATCAAACAAGACAGCACATGTTTGTGACCCCAGCTCTTAGGGTATTGAGAGACAGGTGAACTCCTGGGATTCACTGGTCAGGTCATATAGCTGAATTTGTGAATTCCAGGCCAGTGAGCAATTTTAAAAACCAAGATGGAAGCCAGGCAGTGGTGGTGCATGCCTTTGGTCCCAGCACTTGGGAGGCAGAGGCAGGCAGATCTCTGTGAGTTTGAGGCCAGCCTGGTCTATAGAGCGAGATCCAGGACAAACACCAAAACTACAACAGGGAGTGGGGGAGGGGGGAATAAAAAACAAGATGGACAACTCCTGAGGAACAACACCCGAGGTTAACCTCTGGCCTCCATATATACACACACACATGCATGAATACCTGAACACATATACAACTGGACACACGGACACACACATGCACTCATGCACACATACACACACATATGAGTAATGAAACAGCCAACTTAGGCTGGAGAGATGGCTCAGTGGTTAAGAGCACTGACTGCTCTTCCAGAGGACACGGGTTCAATTCCCAGCACCCACATGGCAGCTGACAACTGTCTGTAACTCCAAGATCTGACACCTTCACATAGACATACATGAAGGCAAAAGCACCAATGCAAATAAAATAAAAATAAATAAATTAAAAAAAAAACAGCCAAATTTGAAGCATGCATGTCTATAATGTGAAAACTCACAGAGTTGTTTGGAACATAGGCCAGAGGAGTTTTTTATCGAGATCTTTGTCTAGAATTGCTGGCATTCAGTGACGGTAGACCAACTTGTAGTCATTTGTTGTTATTTTAGGTTCTCTGTGGCCACGTTCAATCTGTCTGTATACCGTGCTCCACCTCTGCAGGCACTGGCTTCTAGCCCGCAATGCTGCCACTTGACTTAAGAAACTACCCAACAGTCGTTTCCACTTGCAGGCAGTGGTTGCTTCTGTTACCCTGAACATTCATGTCTCCTTACATTCTCCACACTCCCCATTCTCAGGCAGTGAGCTAACTACCTAGTTCACCAAAGATATTAAACTATGGGGTTCAACTTGCTGTCACTACCTACTGTCAGGCTCAGAGAACAGACTAGTCTGTCTTACCCATCACATCCAGGGGGCTTGCGCTCTCTCTCTCCATCTCTCCTCTTCCTTTTTCCTCCACCTTTCCCTACCCTCTCTTCCTTTCCCTACCCTCTCTTCTCCCTTCTTTAACTTTATAGTATCTATGAAGTGGCTATAAAGACAGACTTTATTTTTTTATAATTTATTTATTTACTATGTATACAGTGTTCTGTCTGCACGTATGACTGCAGGCCAGAAGAGGGCGCCAGATCTCGTTACAGATGGTTGTGAGCCACCATGTGGTTGCTGGGAATTGAACTCAGGACCTCTGGAAGAGCAGTCAGTGCTCTTAACCTCTGAGCCGTCTCTCCAGCCCAAAGACAGACTTTAAAGTGATCTGTAAAGAAGTAAAGCATGTACTCAGACCTACCAGTGACAAACTCTAATCTGAGCATTACTTGACCCTGAAGCTGCTTTGATTGCAGTGGGAGGTAGAGCTATCCGAAGACAAGGAAGGTGGGTTTTTTGTTTGTTTGTTTCAATGTGTGATGAAATTATTTACTGTATGTGTTTCAGAAAACCTTAGAACCATGTATGCAAGTCATGAAGATATCGGGTATGACCTTGAAGATGATCCCAAGGCTAAGAAGGCCCTGAAGCCCCACCCAGACATTGATGGCGGGTGGGCCTGGATGATGGTCCTTTCTTCCTTTTTTGTACACATCCTCATCATGGGCTCACAGATGGCCTTGGGAGTCCTCAACGTGGAGTGGCTTGAAGAGTTCCACCAGAGCCGTGGCCTGACCGCCTGGGTCAGCTCCCTGAGTATGGGCATCACCTTGATCGTGGGTACGTTCGCTGCCACCTGTTCTAAGAGGGGGTGGCTATAAAATGACAAGTCGCTGTTGGGAGTAATTCATCCAGAGAGAGAGAGAGAGAGTAATTCATCACAGTCCTGAAACATTAGGGGTCAGATTATCACCACCAACAACTTTAAAATTGAAGTAAAATATTCAGAACACCAAATTTACCATTTAGCTGTGTGTGTGTGTGTGTGTGTGTGTGTGTGTGTGTGTGTGTGTGTGTTCCAAGGCCCTTGTGTACGTCAGAGGACAACTTGTAGAAGTTGATTCTCTCCTTCCACCATCTCAGTCCTGGGGGATGAGGCTCAGGTTGCCGGACTAGAGTCAGCCAGTGCCTTCACCTGCTGAGCCATCCCCCTGACCTCCACACTGATTTTGTAACTGATGATTCACTTTCATCACGTCTGCTTGTTTAACACTTTTGTTGGAATTGGCCTTCACTCAGTGGTTCCTTAGAGTTGGCAACATTTCTATTGTTTTGAGACAGGGTTTCACATAGCCCAGGCTGGCCTTACACTCAGTACGTAGCCAGATGCTGGGATTACAGGCATGAACCACCTCACTCAGGTTATTTAACTTTGTGAATGTTTTGGGGGCACTGTTGGGTATCAGGTCCAGGGCCTCACAAATGCTAAGCAAGCAGTCTACCACTGCACTGCATCTGCTGCCCCTCGATGAATAGTTTTAAAAGATAAAGATTAACCAGGGTTGGCTACCTTTCCGTTTGTAATAAAACTCATGGAAGAAAGCACTTATTTTGGCTTATGGTTCCAAAGGGTTAAGAGTCTATCCTGGCAGGGAGGCATGGCAGGACACAGTGGGTGTGGGTGCAGGAACAGGAAGCTGAGAGATCATGTCTCTGTGTACATGCCACAAGCAGGGAGAGCAAACAGGAAGTGGGGTGAGGCTATAAACCCTCAAAGCCCACCCCCAGTGACCCACTTCCTCCGGCCAGGCTCCACCTCCTAAAGATTCCATAACCTCCCGAGTAGCATCACCAACAAGGGATGAAGTGTACAAATACATGAGCCTAAGGGGGAAATGTCCCATTGAAACCACCATAGAGGAGGACTAGGAGTTCAAAACCAGCCTCAGCTGTATAGCGAGTTCCAGAACAGCCAGCATACATTAGACCCAAGGGCACAAATATGTATGTGAAAAGATTGTTGGTAGCTGGACAGTGGTGGTAAATGCCTTTAATCCCAGCACTAGGGAGGCAGAGGCAGACAGATGTTCAAGACAGGTGAGTTCAAGGCCAGCCTGATCTACAAAGCAAGTTCCAGGGTAGCCAGGGCTGTTACACAGAGAAACCCTGCCTCAAAAACCAAAAACAAGCAAACAAAAAATATTGTTGACAAATGTCTATGACATTATTGACACCTTCAGTTCTTCGTTGGTCTTAAAACTAGGGCAGGACTGAGAGATGTCTCAGTGGTGAAGAACACTTGCTCTTTCAGTTCCCAGAACCTATGTGGTGGCTCACAATCATCTGTTCCCAAACAAGAGCCATAATGAAATCACTGGGTCTGGGTTTTAGTGTTCCTTTTGTCCCAAGAGTGTGGGGCAAGTGTTTTTTATTATTTGGTGTGCGTGCGTGTGCATGCTGCATGCGTGCATGCATGTGTCTTGTGGAATCAGTCCTTTTCATTTTGCTGTAATGGCAGTTAGCTCTTGGTAATGCCTGCCAGGTGTTCATGAGCAATACTTAAAAAACAAAACTAAGCTGGACAGTGGTGGTGTGCTTGCCTTTAATCCCAGCACTTGAGAGGCAGAGGCAGGAGGATCTCTGTGAGTTTGAGGCCAGCCTGGTCTACAGAGTGAGTTCCAGGACAGGCAGAGCTGTTTACACAGAGAAACTCTGTCTCAAAAAAAAAAACAAAAAACAAAAAACAAAACAAAAACTAAGCCAGTCAGTACAGCAGCTAACGCCTTCCTTCTGGCTTGTAAAATCCTTTAGCTAGTAATATTCACCCTGACTTGTGGCTTTCCTTTCTTTTCATTTCTCTTAAATGCCTTAGAAATTTTCATAAGTGTGCATATCATAAAAGCTCACCTCTGAATCCTTTCTGTTACGTTGTTACTGCCGGTCTTTCATATGTCAAAGGGCTGTCAGCAGCAAAACTAGGAGTCACACATGTTCCATTTTGGGTCACTTGGTCCCCAACTATGGCATGGTTGAGTGAGTGTGAATGTATATCAAGTAAAATGTGGGGCTGGAGAAATGGCTCAGTGGTTAAGATTAATGGCTGCTCTTCCATAGGACCTGTAATTGAATGTTTTTTAATGTATATAAAGAAATATAATCAAACTTATGGTATCTCAATTTCAGAACTCCCAAGAATTCATCCAGATGTTCATAACAATGGACTGATTTTATATTTATATAATATACATATATTTAATTTATTACTAATAAATTATTAATATATATTAATATTATATTAATATATAGCATGTACTATATAAAAATATATTTAGTATGTAATAAGTCTGTTATAAGACGTTAACCCTTGCCAGGCGGTGGTAGTGGTGCTCATCTTTAATCTCAGCACTCAGGAGGCAGAGCCAAGCGGATCTCTGTGAGTTCGAGGCCAGCCTGGTCTACAGAGCAAGATCCAGGACAGGCACCAAAACAACACAGAGGAAACCCTGTCTTGAAAAAAAAAAAAAACAGAAAGAAAAAAAAAGAAGTTAACCTAGTTGTTGTTATTAATGTCAGAATTTATTAAGTAAGTCTTTACATTCATGTTTCAAGTTATGCATTTTTCAAAGACTCTAGACAAGGAGCTGGAGAGATGGCTGGGTGGTTAAGCACATTTGCTGCTCTTGCAGAGGATCTGGGTTCGGTTCCCAGCACCCACCTAAAGTGGCTCACAACTGCCAGTAGCTCCAGCTCCAGGAATACCTGACACCTCCGCCTTCACTTGCACTCACATGCACATACCCATAATACACAGACATACACAAAATTAAAAACAAAATAATGAAACCAGAGAGATGATTCAGTGGTTAAAAGCACTGACTGTTCCTGCAGAGGTCCTGGGTTCACTTTCCAGCACCCATAAGTACCTCATAATCTCAAACTCCAGTTCCAGGGGATCTCTCTCCCTCTGCTGGACTCTGCAGGCAACAGGCATGCATGTAGTACACATACATACATGCAGGCAAAACACTCATACACATGAAATAAATAAATATAGTTTTAAAATGAATCTTGCTAGGTGTCGTAGTACACATCTTTAATCCTAGCACTTGGGAGGCAGAGGCAGGTGGCAGGTAGACCTCTGTGACTTCCAGGCCAACCAGGTCTACATGGCAAGCTCCAGGCCAGCTGGGGCTACATAGTGAATAAATAAATACATAAAAATAAAATAAATCTTTAAGCACATACACACACAGCAGACAAGACTGGGCTGTAGCTGAATGGTAGAACACTTGCCCAGTACGATGCTCACTCTTCACTGTCAATCTGACAGACTTAGGGTCACTGGGAGACAAACCTCTGTAGAGTTTGTGTTGATGTGACTAAAGAGGTAAGACCCACCCTAAATGTGGGTCTGGAGGAAGCTGACTGAGCGCCAGTATTTGTCTTTCTCTGCTTCCTGATGACAGACACAATGTGGCCAGGCTCGGTGGTGTCTTTGATAAAGGAACCCCTTTAACCCAGGCTCAAACAAATCTTCCCTTAAGTTGTTTTTATCAGGATTGGTCACAGCAGGAGAAAAGTAACTAATGCACTGGCCTTGTGGGAGGACCAGTTCCTGCACACAGAAGAAAGAGACCTCACAGGGAAGTTTTTTTTTTTAGTGTGGGCTAAGCAGGGAAACTCTTGAGAGCTCAATTATTTTATTTATCAATGTATGAGTGTGATGCGTGTAAAGGTCAGAGGACAACTTTCAGAAATCCGCTCTCTCCCTTCCAATGTAAGTTCCAGGAATTGAACTCAGGTCATCAGACTTGCACAGCTATCTTCTTTTACCCACGGAAACCCCCTCTCCAGCCCTAAATTAGTTTTTAAGTCAAAAAACCCCACTCAAGCGTCGCACTCAATAACCATATAAAGTGATGACAACCATCTTGGATCTCTACAGGGTGTCAAAAATGCACATCCTGGGAGTGGGGATGCAGGTCAGCTGTAGTGCACCTACCTAGCATACATGAAGAACCCGGGGGTCCATCCCCCAGCACCTAATAAACCAAGCATGGTGGCAGATGCCTGTTATCCCAGCATTTGGGAAGTGGAGGCAAGAGGGTCAGAAGTTCGAGGTCATCCTTGGTTACATAGGCAATTCAAGGCCAGCCTGGGCTGCATGAAACCAAAAAAAATTGTAGCCTAATGGTCTCAGAGGAGAACTGGGGGAGAAAGCAGCGCCTGAGTGTATTGAAGACAGCAAGTCCTTTTAAGTTTTGCTCGCGTTGGGTGTTCTGTGATTGGCTGTAGTCATCTTTATGAAAATCCTTTTCCAATGTTTCCTTTAGAACTGGAGTCAGACTGGGCAGTGGTGGCACACGCCTTTAATGCCAGCACTCAGGAGGCAGAGACAAGTGGATCTCTGAGTTTGAGGCCAGCCTGGTCTACAGTGAGTTCCAAGGCAGCCAGGGCTACACAGAGAAACCCTGTCTCAAAAAAAAAAAAAAAAACCCAACTCGAGTAAAAATTTCTGGTGTGGGTCAGTGAGTTGGTTCAGTTGGGCACTTGCTAACAACTTGCTGACAACCCAAGTTCCATCCCTCAAACCCATATGGTAGAAGGAGAGAATGGACTCCTTCTAACTCCCACTCCAACACCAAGGCACAGTCACCCACACAAACATGCACACACACGATGCATGAACAAATGTCATAAGTGAAATTTAACCTCATCTGCATTGGAAGCTAGAAGGCCAGGAAGAAGACAAGAGGCAAGGGTAGAAATTGCTACTAGCCTGAGAGGGTGTGGCCAAGCCAAAGGGTCAGCCATCACATGGCCCCAGTCAGTTGGGGATAGGTAGGAAACTCATCAGGGTTGCTACTGAATTTGTGTGTGTGTGATTTCTCTCATTTTCAAGTGTTTGCTTATTCCACACATTTTCAAACTTTGTGTAAGGTCGAGAAAATACATGCCAGGTGGGATCCTGTTAGAACACTAGCCAAGGACTTCTGTTGTAGGCAGAGTGAGGCTGACTGCTTGTTTCCAGTCTAGAATCATTTGTTCTCTGATGAGATTATATACATCTGCAAGGTTTTTATACTTTAAGATTGATGGGAGCACAAAAGTCCTTGTGCCCAAAGATCTCAAGGGAAACCAGAATGTTATTCACTTAGGGGTGTCTCCTCAGTGGACAATAAATACTGCATTACCTCTTCTCAATAAAATACCTGCATTCCAGCCAGAAAGCTGGAGTAGGTGTTGTCAATGACCCTGTGACCTTTGCTATCTGTAGAGGCTGACCTCATCCAACCCCCCCAGAATGATTATCCCTAGACCTTTATCTTTAGTTCCAAGTTAATAGAACCCATCCTTAGGGGAGATGTCACATGTACTTTATGGCCTGTTGACCTCTGTGCTATCTTCATCAGAGACCACACCAGATCCCAGGCCTTTTAGCTGTAGAACCCACCTTCATGGTCACATGTACTTTGTAAAGGAGTTTCTATGTGGTCACTCCTTAAGCTTTATTGTGTACCTGTAATTGGAATGATTGTAGCCTGGAAAACCCTTTTCAAATTCTATTGTGTTTAAATATGCTTACAATAAACTGCCTGGCATAAGACTTCCCAGTTTGATCCAGGTTGACCAAGTCAATCTGAACGGGCTTTTTTACCTCTTTTCAGATGGTTACCTGCCTTGACACCTGCAGAGACCCCATCATAAGATGTTTTGTTTTTGCCTATGTTATTAAAAATTATATTTATTTGTTTATTGGGGGGTGCATGTGTGGAGGTCATCAACCTGTGGGAATCTGGTCTCTTTCTACCAAGTGGGTTTGAGGGCTCGAACTCAGGTTGGCAGCTTTGGCCACAAGCCCCTTTCTTGCTGAGCCATCTCGCTAGCCCTGGTTTGGTCTTCTTTAAGCAGCCCTGGTAATGTTTTATTCTTTAACTTTTTGTGTGGGGACACTAAGACAACAAGGAGCCTCTAGTCAGTGCCTTTTCCACTGCTCTGTGGCAGGACCTTTCATCGGCTTGTTCATTAACACCTGTGGGTGCCGCCAAACAGCAATCATTGGAGGGCTGGTGAACTCCCTCGGCTGGGTGTTGAGCGCCTATGCAGCCAACGTGCAGTCTCTCTTTATTACCTTTGGAGTGGCAGCTGGTAAGCATGGTTTAACATTTTTTTTTTATTTCAGTGTCTTGTGCATTTAGATGACGAATTTAACTGTGGAGAAAAGAGACCCACTGAGACATTCTCTTGATGGTGTAGCGCGATGGCTCAGCAGTTAAGAGCACTTGTTCTTGCAAAGGACCCAGGTTCCATTTCCAGCACCCACATAGCAGCTCATGGCCATCTGTAACTCCAGTTCTAGAGGATCTGAAATCCTCTTCTAACCTGTGTGGATAACACACACACATACACACACACACACACACACACACACACACACACACACACACACAAAACAGTTTACATGTATGCATACAGGCAAAACACTCACACAAATAAAATAAAATAAACAAATCTTCAAAAAAATTTTAAGGCATTCTGTTCTCATCTTGGAAGTGTGTGTGTGTGTGTGTGTGTGTGTGCGTGCGTGTGCGTGTGTGCCATTCTGTCATCTTCTGCCTTATTGTTTGACACGGGGTCTCTCACTGAATCTGGAGCTAGGCTGGCAGTCAACAAGCCCCAGAGATCCTCCTGCTGGTGACACCCCACCCCACTAGTGTTACAATATACAAAGCCACATCCAGCTTTTTACTCGGACATTGTAGTTCCAAACTCAGATCCTTGGTTTGCATAGCAAGCCTTCTTATCCATTGACCCAAGAAAAACTTTAATAGATGCTAAATGTCCTTTATGTGTGGGTAACTTACTAGCAACTGTATTTAGCTTCCCAAATAGAACAAAATTCAAACTTTCATGCCAGCTCCTGAGTGCTAAGGTAGATCTTTCTCCTTTGAAGAATGGGAAAGGGGGGATAATGACACAAATTTAAGGGAGTAAACAAATTTCTAGGGAAATGAATGACATTGTCTCATTAATAAATATAGAACTAAATGTGAATAATGGAATAGTCATTTATCTTTCAGCTCTGTTCAGATGAATGAATTAGCACAAGCCACAGGCAGGTCGAGATTCTCAGAAGCCAATCTAGCACACAGGCAGGGGATGGATTAAAACTGAACACCATGCAGAGTGATTTGCATTCTGCAAAATGTATTCCTAGCCATAATTTCCTTTACCCACAGGTTGTGGGGTTCACACAGTGAGTAGTTATTTCCTGGAACCCTGTGTTCTGGTGAAGCTGATCCTGCCTGACTCTGTGGAAACAGAACTCTGATCCTCCTCAAAAATGAATTGTTGAATCAGAATTGAAAGCTATTTTGATGAAGAAAGCCAGATGTAGTGGTACATGCATTTACAGCATTTGAGTCAGAGGCAGGGGCATTACCAAAAGTTTGAGTTCAGTTTGGACTACATAGAGAATTTCAAGCCAGGCTATATAGTGAGACTCATTCTCAGAATAAAAGGAAGGAAGGAAGGAAGGAAGGAAGGAAGGAAGGAAGGAAAGAAGGAAGGAAATTCCAGTGCTCAGGATACAGGCAGAAGGATCTCTATTAGTTCAAAGTCCTGGTACACAGAATGGTTCCAGGACAGCCAGGAATACACAGTGAGACCCTGTCTCAAAAATCGAAAACAAAACCATAAACAAAAGAAAAGATCCAGATGTGGTGGTACATAGCTATAATTCTAGCCCTAAGGAGGTGGAGACAGGAAGATCCAGAATGCAAGACCCATCCTCAGCTACATACATAGTGTGTTCAAGACCAGCCTGGGCTACACAAGACCCTGTCTCAAAAAACAAAGCAAGGACAAGTTATTGGTTGGGATACGGTGATACACAGCATGTCTATAATCCTAACACTTGGGAGCTTCAGGCAAGGTAATAGGTTAAAATTAGTCAGGACTATGTGTGAAGACCTTATCTCAGAAAACAAACAATGTAAAAACAAAAGGTTTTGTCTATTTATTTATTCATTTCTGTTATAAGATGGGTCCTTATGTGTCCCCAGGCTGGCCTTGAACTTACTGTGTAGCTGAGAAGGACCTTGAACTTTTCATGCCCCCACCTCCACCTCCTGAGTACTGGGATTGCAGCAGTGTGCCACCAGGCCTGGTTTATTGAGGGCTTCATTCCTCCTGGGCAAGCACACTTACCACTGAGCTGCACCCATCTGTGTCCACCTTCTGTAGCCACTTAGTATTTGTGTGACAATAGGCACATTAGACTTGTCACTGAAGCTCCTTACACCTCAGTTTCCTTATGTGCAAATCGAGCAAGTAAGAGTACCAGAGTAGCATATTGAAATGATGGGAGTAATTTACATAAAATGCTAAGCACGATGGTACATACTAAAGTGCTCGGTAAATGTCAGCTGACACACAAACATAGTAGCATACGTGTAGCATAAATATGACATAAACTCAAACATATCGCTTAAGACAAGAGGAATTGCCCCGGCCAGCGGGGTGTCAAGGGGGGGGGGGCGACCCACCAGCAGGAGAGAATGAAAGGGATGGGGGAGATACAAAAGGAAGACAGCAAGACAGTGTGTTCTGATCAAGCTGCAAATTTTATTCTCCTCAACAAGTCTTATATAGCATGAGAGGGGGCAGGAAGGAGGGAAGGGGTACACGACGTGCCGTAAGTGCAGGTGAAGGGGGGGCGTGCAGGTGAAGGACTACGTGCAAGTTGTGAGGCTGCTAGGTGGTAAGGTCACTGGTCAGGGCCCATTGTTCTGTTGCTATGCTACCTGACATGCCTGACCTGTTCTTTATCTTTGGAGGCATCTGGTTTAGGGCAGGGGCTTGTTCTCTGGCCTAGCTAGTACTTTTCCATGGTCCATGTTTGGTCCCTGACAAGGAATGGGACACTAAAACCTGGTGTCAGTGTGCTGACAAGATGGCTCACAGGTAAGGTATTTGCCTGTGACAGGTACGAGCCTGGACAGCCTAAGTGGCTCTTGGATCCCCAGGTGGAAGGAAAGAGCCACCTCCTAAAACACTGGTTCTCAATCTTCCTAATGTTGCGACCCTTTAATACAGTTCCTCATGTTATGGTGACCCACCAACCATAAAATTATTTTTGTTGCTACTTCATAACTGTAATTTTTCTACTATTATGAATTGATTGTAAATATCTTATATGCAGGCTATCTGATATGCGACCCCTGTGTGAAAGGGTCGTTTGGACCCCAAGGGGTTTGTGGCCCACGTATTAAGAACCATTGTCCTAAACGTTGTCTTTTGACCTCCACATGCATGTTATTGTATGTGTGTGTGTGTCTGCAGTCACACACAGGCATGATATACACATAATAATAGTAATAATTTTTAAAGGTATTAGAAACTTGTTTTGTTTTTGTTTTAAGACAGGTTTTCTCTATGTAACAGCCTTGGCTGTCCTGAAACTCACTCTATAGATCAGGCTGGCCTGGAACTCATAGAGATCTGCCTGCCTCTACCTCCCAAGTGCCAGGATTAAAAGCATGCACCACCACCACCTGGCTAGGATCAGAATTTCAAGGCCATCCTTAACCACAAATTCCACCTAGCCTGGGCTAAAGAGACCCATCAAAATCCAAAGTATGTCAGTGCCACAGAACAAATCACCTAGTGTCTTAAACAAATTCAACAAAATAAATTGCAAGAGGCATCGGGGTGGGGTTAGGAAAAGACTTAAAATAGGCAACAACAAACAGCAATGTGTAAAACCCTTTTTGGACTGCAGTTTAAACATGCAAGTTTTTGGGTTGTTTTTTTTTTTTTTTTTTTTTGGAAACATTTGAAAATTTGAGCACCTTCTGGATATTTAGTAGTATCAAAGGATTTTTTTTTCCAGTGAGATAATGATATGAGAACTATGTCATTTAAATGATTCCTACATTTGGAGATTTATCCTAAAATATGCACACACAGGATAATATATTCTCCATTTGCTTCAAAATAATATGTGGTATTTACAAAATTGGCTGTGAGTTGAGATTTGTTGAAGCTTAGGGATGGCGTAAAGAGTCTTTAAATCATTGTTTTTAAAAGCTTCCCTGGGTTTGATCTAAACTGTTCCATTAGAAGCTGGAAAGATGGCTCAGCAGGTAAGTGTTTGCTGCTCTTCCACAAGACTGGAGGTCAGTTCCCACCACCCACACTTGGGCAGCTTACAACCCTAGGTTTTGAGTTTTGTTTTGTTTTTTTTGAGACAGGATCTCATGTAGCCCAGGCTAGCTTCAAATTCTGTATCTAAACAAGGATGACCTTGATACTCCTGCCTTGCCTCTGAGCTCTGGGATTAGTGGTGTATGTGTCACAATACTTGGTTTATGTGGTGCTAGGATCAATCCCAAGGTCTCATGCATGCTGGAAAAGCACTTTTTGTATGATGTAAGATATTCAGACAACAGCACATCCTCATGGTACATTTCTCAGGTGCGACCCCTGTGCTTCATCCACTTAGGGCTTTTTTTTTTAAGAATAGCCATAGACACACTCATTGAGGAGGCTTTTTAAATATATATATAATATATTAATAATTAATATATAATTAATCTCTTTTTTGAAAAGATTTGTCTTGGGCAAATGAGATGGCTTAGCAGGCAAAGGTGCCTACCACCAAGTAAGTGTTACATCCTGGGACCCACGTGATAGAAGGAGAGAATTAACAACTACCACAGGACCAGAGAAGAGTGGAACCGGGTGAGGGAGGGGGTAATGGGGTAGGAGAGGGGAGGGTTTCCTTTCACAGCAGTGTGGTCCAGTGGCATTGTTGATGTCAGATGAGCTGGGAGCTGAGGGTATGACTGCAGAGTCTGTCTGCAGTGACATTTTTTAGCCAGCTCCTAAAGCGGCAAGGTCTCAAAAGTCCACACTAGCCACAGAAATTGATTTGAGTTTCTCATTTCTTGGAGGATCAAGCTAGGGTTTTAGATATACAGTCACCTAGATAGTATATCATTTCTATATTTTTTACTTTGTTAATTTTCTCAAATAGCAGGTAGATGTTACAGATGGCCCAAACTCAATCAACCCATGAGGAGTATGTGGACCTGGTGATGGACCATGGTTGATGTATTTTTAATATTTTTAGAGGTTTTTTTTTTAAGATTTATTTATTTTTATTTTATGTTTATGGGAATTTTGCCAGCATGTATATGAGCCACATTTGTGCAGTGCCCTCAGAGGCCAGAAGAGGGCATCAGACCCCCTGGAACAAGAATTACAGGTAGTTGTTAGCTGTCATGTGGGTGCTAACACGGGAGAGAGACCAAACCCGGGTCCTCTGCAAGAGCAGCAAGTGCTCTTAACCACTGAGCCATCTCTCCAGCCCCTTTCTCTGTGTGTGTGTGTGTGTGTGTGTGTGTGTGTGTGTGTGTGTGTGTGTGTGTTGGCAGCAAGCCCCTCTGTCCTGTAGCTGTCTGCTGGCCTCTGTGGGCTGTTTTTACTTTGTCTATTTTACATTCTAAGAAATTCTAGACTTCTATCTTTGTGATCATAAGCTTTATAAAGATTGGTCCAGGTTTGGCCCATTGCTGAGGACTCTGTCTTGCCCTCACTGACACTGGCAGGAGGCTTAGGGACTGTTACTGCTCTAGCAGGAGGCGTGAACCTGGGAGAGTAGAAGACCAGAAATGAGGCAGACTAAGTAAGGTCTCATGCAATGGCCATCTTTATTCAGTGCATCAGACAATTTATATTCTGAGAGTAATCCAAGGGTTAGGTTAGTCATGTGAGCAGCACTCACTAGCATTCAAGCTATATACAGTCACAAGGGCAGCTTGTGCTTGGGAACATCACTCTGAATAACAATGGGTAGGATGATGGTGACTAAGTAAACCCCTCCTAGTGTCACACCTGGGAGGGCACGAAAGCTCCTTCCAGGAGCAACCCATGTTATGGAAGGAACAGAGGTTACAGTACTTGTCTTGTTCACTGGGTTAATTCACAAGTTCTCAGCAATTCTCACACAGCTTCATTCATGGACAGTGCTCCAACAAGGGACGTGTCACTTCCTTTCTGTTTGATTCTGCTTGAGACGGGGCCGTGCTCTGTGGGTGAGGCTGGCCTAGAACTCATTGTGTTCTGAATCTTCTGATCTTACAGGAGGAATCTGCTCTGATGTTATTGGTGGAAACTACTGCACAGTTTGATGGGGAAATGGCGGCTCCTCTTGGCTCCCCTCTCCCCGGAACTTCTTTACATAGTCACTGTCCTTCCTTCATTAGAATGGAAAAGTACAATGGTATAAGGAGATGGAGGTGTTACAGTTTGGGTCTTAAGTGTCCCTGACGGCTGTGTAGTGAAGACAGGCCGTTGAGAGGTAGTGGCTTCTTTAGGGAGTAGGGCCTGGTGGAAGGAATATGTAACTGGGAAAATGCCCCCCCCCCTTTAAACAGGGTCTTTTGCATCCCATCTTGGCCTCAAACTCACTGTATAGCTGAGAATGACCTTGAAGTTCTGATCCTCCTCTCTCCACTTCCTAAATGTTAGGACATGTGGTGTGACTGGGACCACTTTCATGTGGTGCTGGGAATTCATGCATGCTAGGGCAAGCATTCTACCAATAGTTAGATGCCTAGTCTTCTCTTCCTCTTTTTCTTTACTTTTCTGTCATGACTCTCTGCCATGACATGCCCCAAAGCATCACGAAGTAAGTTCTCTAAAATTGCTAACCATAAGAAGCCTTCCTTCTTTTTAAGTTGATTACCTCAGGTGGTTTTGCTACAGTCTGGAAAGCCGCCTGACACAGCAGGTGATCTTTATGCACTATGGATCCTGACTCTGCCTGTATTTTTTCCCATCTCACCTGCAGGCCTCGGCAGCGGGATGGCCTACTTGCCTGCGGTGGTCATGGTGGGAAGGTACTTTCAGAAGAGACGAGCCCTGGCCCAGGGCCTCAGTACCACAGGGACAGGATTTGGGACATTCCTGATGACTGTTTTGCTGAAATATTTGTGTGCAGAGTATGGCTGGAGGAATGCCATGTTCATACAAGGTGCTGTGTCCTTGAACCTGTGTGTTTGTGGGGCGCTCATGAGGCCCCTCTCTCCTGGGAAGGTAGAAAACTGCCCAGGAGGGGAGGAGCCCTGTGCCCTCCCAGCTTACTCCACTGAATCTGTAAAATCAGGAGGACCACTGGGCATGACTGAAGAACAGGACAGACAGCCTGAGAATGAGGAGACTGTCTGTGACCTTCAAGCACAGGAGTGTCAAGGTCAAACCCGTCCCAGGAAGAACATGTGTGCTTTCCGGGTTCTGAAGACAGTGAGTCAGCTCACTGTCCGAGTCCAGAAGGGCTTCCGGGACTGGTACTCGGGCTATTTCGGAACAGCCTCGCTCTTCACCAACCGCGTGTTTGTGGCCTTTATTTTCTGGGCTCTGTTTGCATACAGCAGCTTTGTCATCCCTTTTATCCACCTGCCAGAAATCGTCAGTTTGTATAACCTGTCGGAGCAAAACGACGTGTTCCCTCTGACCTCAATTATAGCAATCCTTCACATCTTCGGGAAGGTGATCCTGGGGGCGGTGGCTGACCTCCCCTGCATCAGCGTCTGGAACGTCTTCCTCATTGCTAACTTCACCCTGGTCTTCAGCATCTTCCTTCTGCCATTGATGCACACCTATGCGAGCCTGGCTGTCATTTGCGCCCTGATTGGGTTTTCCAGCGGGTATTTCTCCCTCATGCCGGTGGTGACGGAGGACCTGGTTGGCACTGAGCACTTGGCCAATGCCTATGGCATCATCATCTGTGCCAATGGCATCTCAGCTTTACTGGGACCACCATTTGCAGGTGAGTGCCCCCGAGGTACCCAGAGCTTAGAGTGCATGCTGGGGGGCAGGATGGGTCCCCACCCCTTACAAAGTCCAATGTCAGAGCTCGGTGTGGTGGCACGTGCTTGTGATCTCCGCACTTGGGAAATTTAGGTAGAAAGAGCACTGCTAGGTAGAGGTCAGCCTAAGCTGTCTCAAAAAACAAAAATCAAAACAAAAAGGCCAGATGTACACACCTATCACCCCAGTAGTAGGGGTACTGAGGCAGGAGGATTGTTACAAATTCCAGGCCTACCGTAGCTACATGATCAGAACCTGTCTCAAGACATCAAAATCTGTGACTCAGCAGGCAAAACTTGCCACCAAGCCCGATGAGCTGGGTCCAATGCTCAGAACCCACGTGGTGGAAGGAAAGAAGGAAATGTTGTAGATTGTCCTCTGATCTCCATGTTGGTACTGTGGCACAGACCCATACACATACACACATTAAATAGATAAAACTTTTAAAAGAGAAGAAACCAAGAACAGGGCTGAGGATGTGTCTCGGTTGATACAGTGCCTGCCTACCATGCAGGATGCCCTGAGTTCTACACTCAGCATGTCAGACCCTGGGTGTGGTGCTCCATGCCTAGAGTCCCAACACTTGAGAGGCAGAGACAAAGATCTAGAGTCCAAGGTGAGACTCTATCTCAAAAGACCACCAAAGGCATCCATGCCTTTGGTTGCCTGTTGCTGCTCGAATAAGCTGCCATAAACATTATCTTACTGTTCTGGCAGTCAAAGGTCTAACCCAAAATACAAGTGCCTCTGGCCAGGCACCATGGGGGTGCACACCTTTAACTCCAGGACTTGGGAGGCAGAGGCAGGGGGATCTCTGAGTTCCAGGACAGCTAGGGCTACATAGAGAAATGCTGTCTTTAAAAAAACAAAACAAAACAAAACAAAAAGCCAGGCATTGGTGTCAAACGCCTTTGATCCCAGCACTCAGGAGGCAGAGGCAGGTGGATCTCTGGATCTCTGAGTTCAAGGCCAGCCTGGTCTACAGAATGAGTCAGGACAGCCAGGGCTATGCAGAGAAACCCTGTCTTGAAAAACCAAAAGGAACTAAAAAAAGGAAGAAAGAAAAAAAGAAAGAAAGCAAGCGTGTACCTCAAGGTCAGGGAGAAACCCTGCCTCGAAGGAACAGATGGAGAAAGGTGGAGGTGCACACTCAGGTTGTCTTACAACCTCCAAGCACTCCACACACAGGCATGTGCATGTGCTCACACAAAAACACTAAATATATGTTTCACATATATTTATATTAGTATATAGTTATGATAGAACTTTAAGGCCAGGCATGTTGTGCAAGCAACTTGGGAGGTGGAGGTAGGAATATCAGGAGCCTAAGGCTAGCCTGGAATCCATATGACCCCACCTCAAAGCAAAACAAAACAAAACAATCAAAAACACTACCACAATAGAAATAGACAAAGAAAAAAGTTTCTGTGGGCGCCTCCCCTCACTGCTGTGGGGACTCCAGGCTAGTGTCCCCATCCATCAGGTCTGAAGGGCCTTTTCTCCTTGTGTCGGCTACTTCCTCTCCTCCCACTGATTCATACACTGAAGGACATTTGTTGGCTGTCTGCAGAATGTTTAATTACTCTCCAGGCCAAGAAACTAAAGTCATAATGTGATGCAGGCCCAGCATTCGTGCACTATGGGGTCAGGGTGCCTGGCAATAGGATCGACTAAATAACCACATTCAGTTCTTGCTAGACATCCCAAATGGGCTTAAATGCTACTTAGCGTGCAGCAGAGAAAATTACTTCTCCAATTACCTTTTTTTTTTTTTGTATGTGATTTCAGAAACAAACGTGTTTCCCGTTTTTCAGGGAGATTTCTAGTCCCATTTAAAAACCTGGTACAATGTAGTGCCACATTAGACATTTGAGTGTTTCCATTTAGGGAAAGCATGCAATTCAAGACATTACACAGCCATTTCAACCATGACAGTAGACAACACCAACTTCAATCTAGTTCATTTTATAACATGTTGTTTTTTGTTTTTTTTTTCTCTTTTGGGGGGCCTGCCACCCAGCTCCCAAATAAAGCACATAGAGAAACTATGTCTCAAAAAAACCAAATAATAATAATAATAATAATAATAATAATAATAATAATAATAATAAGTAAAAAATTTTAAAAAAATCCAGCCAATCAGATTTGGCTAGCTTGAGTATCTACATGGCTAACCCCCGTTTGAATAAAATCTAGCACCCTAACAAGCATTTTGAGTGTTGCCCAAGAGCTGGGAGCAATTTAATTGGTGAGAAAGACACCTATCCTTCTCATTAGGCACACTCAAATGAAAAGGGAAGGCAATTGAACAGGGAACCAGGTTTCACTTTGAAGCTATTGCTTTGAGTTAACGGGTGAAAGGACTGCAAAGGTCCCAAGTTCCAAATCAAAGAACAGAGATCACAACCAGGCGTAATGGTGCATGCTTGGTCAGGAAATCTCACCCATCCTCAGCTACATAGGGAGTTCACATGGCTGAAGATGTGGCACACTGGTAGTAGGTTCAACCCCCAATATGGGGGTGGGGGGGCTGAAGAGATGAGTCAGTGATTAAGAGCACTTGCTGCTCTTCCAGAGGTTCAGTTCTCAGCACCCACATCAGGTGACTCACAACCACTCCAGCTCCAGAGAACCCACATCCTCTTCTGGCCTTCCTGGGTATTGAACCCAGGGCCTCTTCATATACTAAGCAAGTAAGTGATCACCATTGGGCTACATACATCACCAATCATTTTTTATTTTTTCCTATTGGAAGGAATGCACTATGCAGACCAACCTGGCCTTGAACCCATAGAGGTCTGCCTTGCTTCTGCCTTCCAAGTACTGGGATTAGAGGTATGAGGCAAGCTTGGCTAATTTTCATTCTGTAGCCCAAGCAGACCTTGAATTTACATTCTTCCAGGAGCTGGGATGGCAGACCTGTTGTGCCCCCAGGTCCTGCCCTGATCTTCTAACTTTCAAATTACATCCAGTCCCTTCACCCACCCTGTTTCTAGGTAGATACAGACCACTCTCCAGCTACAGCGTCTTCACTTATGCACTCATCACTCACTGGAGTCCCATTGGAGGCAGCTGGTGTCACTGAGCAGAAGTTGGTGTGGGTTTGTTAAGGTGTCAATATCAGTGTGGCTTTCAGATTCTGAAGCTGAATCATTTCATTTTTGGATTATGTGCTTAATCTTGTTTTAGATTGCAGATGGAAAAAGGACAAGAGCATTTTACTAAGCCACATCTAAAGAATATGACCTTTATTTTAGTCTCCTTTTTGCTGTTTGTTTTTTGACTTTTGTTTTGTTTTTGAGACAGGTTCTCATTGGGTAGCTCTGACTGGCCTGGAACTTGCTATGACTAAGCTGGCCTCAAACTCACAGAGATCACCTGCCTCTGCCACACCTGCGGTCTCCTATTTTTGAGTCAAATAACACGTTTAATAGGGATGATGAGCTAGCTTTAGTGGGTAAAGTGCTTGCCATGTCAGTTCTACACGCTGGATGACCTGAGCTAGCTCCCTGGAGCCCACATAAAGGTGGAAGGAGAGGGCTCACTCTACAAAGTGTTCCGTGACCGCCACATAGCACATTATTACTGTACATAAAGTTCACACACTTACACAATAAACTAAAAACAAAGAACAACAGCCAGGCATGGTGGTGCACGCCTTTAATTCCAGCACTTGAGAGACAGAGGCAGGTGGATTTCTGTGAGTTCTAGGCCAGCTTGGTTTATGTAGTGAGTTCCAGGGCTACATAGTGAGACCCTGTCTCAAGAACAAACAAACAAACAAACAAAAAATTAAAGATTAAAGAATAATGAAACAACCATTAGTGAATTTGAGACCAGCCTTCAGTATAATGTGTAAGATCTTGTATCAAAAAAAAAATTTCTGAATGAGGCCTGGCCGTGTAGCCCAGGGCAGCCACATGTGCAGTGCTCTGGGTTCCATCCCCAGCATCCCAAAGAAAAGTTAATAAATTGGAGGGGCAGTGTTGGGGACTGAGCCTTGGCTTTAATGTGTGCTAGGCAAGTGATCACCACTGAGCTACATCCCCAATCCCCAGCCCAAACTCAGAAAAAAAAAAAAAAATTGAGCCAGCCTGATCTACAGATCAAGTTCCAGAATAGCCAGGGCTACACAGAGAAACCCTGTCTCAAAAAACAAAAAACAAAAAAAAATTTGAAGTAGCAATAAATGCCTAGTTTATATCTTTGAATTTTGTCTTAAACCGTGTCATACTGAATATATCTGTATTTTTTTTGTTTTTGTAGGGTGGATCTTCGACATCACACAAAAATACGATTTTTCCTTTTATATCTGTGGTTTGCTTTACATGGTAGGAATACTCTTTTTGCTCATTCAACCCTGTATTCAAATGGTAGAACAATCCAGAAGAAAGTACACAGACAGTGCACATGTTTAATTAGTGTCCTGCAACACTTCCTGAGTCCTCTCCTCAGCCTACCTCACCTGGTCGCTAGAGGGCACTCTGTGTGGTCACTGGCGGTAAATGCCGCAGCATGGCCTCCGGAGGGGGCAGAAGTGATTAGAACGGCTTATGTCTTAGGGACAATGGTGTTTAGAGCTTATTAAGTAGTTGATACAGGTGCCCTGATGAAAACTTAAACCAGGCATGGTGGCAAATGCCTGTCATCCCACCTCTAGGTGGAGGCAAGAAGATTGGAGATTCAAGGTTAGCCTCTGCTACCTAGTGAGTTCCAGGCCAGCCTGGGCTACATGAGAACCTGTCTCAAAAAAAAAAAAAAAAAAAAAAAAAGAAAGAAAGAAAGAAAGGAAGGAAGGAAGGAAGGAAGGAAGAAAAAGTCTCTACCTTCTCTCTCTCTACCTCCCTCTCTTCCTCTCTTCCCCCTCCTCCTGTCATCCGCTGGGACTAGGGTTTTACGTACAAAGACTGGAAATTAAAGCTTTGCAACTCAACCACTTCTTTGCAAGGTAAAACCCAAGAGTCTATATTTCCACAAAGGATCCAGATAAATGGGCTTTGAGCACAAGAATATGACTGGGTGTCATAAATTACTCTTACAAGGAGTTATTGGTCTCTAATATCATACAAAGGCAGGCTATCACTTCAAAAGTTCTGTAACTTGTGGGCTGGGGAGATGGCTAAGAGGTTAAGAGCACTCTGCTCTTGCAGAGGACCAGAGCTCAGCCTCCAGCACCCACACGTTGGCTCACAACCTGCTGTAAGTCCAGGTCCAGAGGCTCAGAGGCCGTCTTCTCGTCTCTGTGGCCACTGCACACATGTTGCACACATACATACACTCAGACAAAACACCCATACACATAAAATACAAGAACAAATCTTTTTTTAGTAAGTAATGCAATTTAGTACAATTTTTAAAAACAGTTTATATTTTTATGAAGGAATTCTGTAGCTAAGTACAGTTTCTAACTCTTCCTTAGAAATGAAATTGGCCTGCCTTCTAACCCAGTTTATTGTGTCATAGAAGATGAGTTCAGCAATAAGCTGAACTCAACACAAATCCTTCCCAAGTGGTCTGTGAATGATGTCCTTGGCGGTATGTGTTTCTTAGTACACATGACTGTGGCATCAAGGGCTACGATTCAGACACTTTGATTCATGCTATCGTCTTAGAGTAAACCATCTTTTTTTTTAAGAGTTGGGCAGTGGTGGCACACTCCTTTAATCTTAGCACCCAGGAGGCAGAGTCAGGCAGATCTCTGTGAGTTCAAGGCCAGCCTGGTCTGTAGAGTGAGTTCCAGGACAACCAGGCCTCCACAGAGAAACTCTGTCTCAAAAAAACAAAAACAAAAAAGAATCAAGCTGTGAGGATTATAGATGGATTGCCTTGTACCTGTCCATGTACCTGACACGGGGGCGTGGTGCCAACAGCCCAGCTCTGGTGCCTCTTGCAATATAGATTATTCACTTGTCTGAACCTGGCACAATTTTCAAAATAGTTCTCTTTGTTGGTTTCATACATGAAGATCTGGGACATCACAAAATCAAATACTCTTCCTAAGCTGAGATCTCTATTTTTCTAAAGCTAAAGCATTTTCAGACAGTTATAACTACAGAATGTTATTCCCAGGATCATTTTGAAATTTCTGACTGCCTTACTTATTTATACATACCTTTAAATGACTTAAATGTGTACTTGCTGATTTGGGGATGTCCTCAGTGATAAGAGCACTTGCCTAATGTGTTCAAGACCCTAAGATTCATCTCCATGCCAAAAGCAAGAAACTTTAACTCACAATTTGCTCATCAAACAGAACTGCCATTGTCTTGGGTCAAATTTACTTAAAATTAATCCATCCCAGTCTCAATTATCTTTGATAATTAAAGGCAGGAATGCTAGGAACTGGAATTGCAGAATGCTCCCAATGTCTAACTTTCAGCCAGAATGCAAGGGGAGCTTCCCGGACCTTAACAGGTAATTAAACAAACCTTCTGCCTCATCTCCACTGTCTCCTGCCCTAAGGACTAGGGAAAAGGGTTGTACGTGAAACCACCCAGAAAACATCAGTAGTGAGCAGGCTGGCTAATAGACAGGAGCCCCAAAGGACCTGTGGATGCACACACGTGATATTACTTCCAATGATGTGAGCATGGCCCGGAAGTTAGATAAATGATCATTTAGATGCCGTGCTCCATTTGGCTTAACACAAAGACATGCTTGGTTTTTGTTTTGTTTGAGACAGGGTCTCACTATGTAGATCAGGCTGGCCTCGAAATCAGAGACTTGTCTTTCTCTTCCTCTCTGTCTCTGCCTCCACCCCTGGCCAAAGAGCTGGTTTTTATCATCATACCTGTAGCACAACTTTATGTTTTAATAAAGGTAATATTAGCCAGACATGGTGGTGCATACTTTTAATCCCAGCACTTGGGAGGCAGAGGCAGGCAGAGTTCAAGGCCAGTCTGGTCTACAGAGTGAATTCCAGGACAGCCTGAGGTACATAATGAGAATCTGTCTTAAAAATAAATAAATAATCATCTTTAAAGCTGAAGCAGTGATATTTATTTTCTTGTTAAATACATACAAACACACACATACATGTACGTGTGTATATGTATTTACCATACAATTAGGAACCGTTAAACATGTTATGTATTTTTAAAACTACATTACTTCGCTCCTCTCATTGTCTGCAACATCAGTTAACAGGAGGCAGTGTTGAGTGTGCTGAATGGTGCTATGGCCCATGATAGGGGATGTTTGCATTGCTTACTACGCATTGAGATGCGAACTTTCTGCCCATTGACCCAGCTGGAGTTGCATCCATGTTAGATAGTTCAGGTTTCTATGTGTGCATATACTGTACTTGAGGGTGCAGTGGCTTCTACTGAATCAGAGGTCCCTGCAAGACTGAAGCAAGACCTGCTTGCAAAAACAAACAAAAAACCAAATGGCTCTCTGGTCATATCCACAGTGTTCTGAAGATATTCTCACTGGTTAATTGTGTGGTCACATCGTATGCTGTATTGTTTGCCCTTCGCATACCCAAGTTGTTTATTTACCTGTAACTAAATAAATGCTGTCCTCCTTAAAGGTGGCCAGTGAGTTTTATATAAACCCAAGCTTGCTCACTCTCTCTTCTCTTTTTTTTTTTTTTAACTTTTAAGAGTGCTAGGATTACAGGCAGGCATCAACTGTTTTGTACAGAACTACTGAAGAACTACTCTCCCTGTATTTAAGAGTGAAACATTTTGTTGGGCAATGGTGGCACGTGCCTTTAATCCCAGCACTCGGGAGGCAGGGGCAAGAGGGTCTCTGTGAGTTCAAGATCAGCCTGGTCTACAGAGCGAGATCCAGGACAGCTAGGGCTGTTACACAGAGAATCCCTGTCACGGGAAAAAAAAATGAAACATTTCAATCAGTTTTAAATATTTGTCCTCATTCAGTCATGTTCCTTCCATTTATTTCTTTGATTGATTGATTGTCTGAGACAGTCTCATTATGTAACCTAGGGCTGGCCTTGAACTCAAAGTCCCCCTGCCTCTGCCTCCCAAATTCTGGGATCATGAGTATGTGCCACCATGTCTGGCCTTCTATATTAACTTTTATACTGCATCCTGGTCAGGTGCTGTCTACAGAGCACTTGGAGATGCTATTCTTATATTCTTCTTTTCCAGTAAACAAGGTCCCATGTAGCTCTGACTGGTCTCCAACTTGCTATGTGCATCTCTGGGCTATGCTAACTAAATGCATGTTCACACTGATTACCCACAGCCTCTGCTCTTAAAATCCCTGCTATAGCCAGGTGGTGGTGGCACACACCTTTAATCCCAGCACTCGGGGAAGCAGAGGCAGGTGGATCTCTGTGAGTTCAAGGCCAGCCTGGTCTACAGAATGAGTTCCAGGACAGGCAGAGCTGTTACACAGAGAATCTCTGTAAGGGAGTGGGGGGTGTTATTTATTATGTGGCACTGTTTACCATGCAAACAGCCATGAGGCACAACAAAACCCACTATAAGTTTATTAGGAGAAGGAGGACAGAAGGGATGTGCTTAGGCCTATTGAAAGATTGTGCAGGAAAAGGGGAAGGGTGTGTGGGATCCGCTTTTATGGATTCTCCTGCGCATGAGTATATGGGCTTATGTAGCTACACTATGCTTGTGCATAGATCACACTGCATACAAATTACATGACCACACAGCACACGGACTACATAGGAAGTAAGTTCCCAGAATGGCTAAGTGTCTTCCCAGCATATTCCTGGTCATGGGGGCGTGGCTAGGAATTCTATCATCCCAGACTCTTTGTTCTTGAAAAAAGATGGCAGGTGGACGGGGATAGGGGCACCATGTCTGCCAAAACTGCTCCCAGCTGACTCGGTGGGCATCGGTTAACTCTTGGGGGTAGGGAAGGGGGCTTTTGAGGTAACCGGATGTCCTGAGGTAGTGGATTGTCTCCTGCTGCTTTGGGAATTGTCCATCATCTTCCGCTGCTTAGGGCTCTGTGACTGTTTGGGTCTCACAAGGTGCTGGTGAGGCAGAAGAGGTGGTTTAGAAAATTTTGCCTGGGGGAGGGTCCCCGAGGGGTCCCAGGGTGAGGGAGGGGGCATCCTGGGACCAAGAAAGTTTGAGTTATACTTATCTGGAGTAGATCTGACCTGCCCAGGTGGATTCAAGCTGGCTCTGAAGCTCGGAAGAATTTTTAACCATATTAAGAAGCAGCCACGAGGGCTGGAGAGATGGCTCAGAGGTTAAGAGCACTGCTTGCTCTTCCAGAGGTCCTGAGTTCAATTCCCAGCAACCACATGGTGGCTCACAACCATCTGTAATGAGATCTGGCTCCCTCTTCTGGGGCCTGCAGGGATACATGCAAACAGAACACTGTATACATAATAAATAAATAAATCTTAGAAGAAGAAGAAGAAGAAGAAGAAAAAGAAGAAGAAGAGGAGGAGGAGGAGGAGGAGGAGGAGGAGGAGGAGGAGGAGGAGGAAGCCACAGAAATTTTCAAGATAGGGTTTCTCTGTGTAGCTTTGGAGCCTGTCCTGGAACTCACTCTGTAGCCTAGGCTGCCTTGAACTCACAGAGATCCGCCTGCCTCTGCCTCCCCCGAGTGCTGGGATTAAAGGCGTGTGCTATCACCACCCAGCTCACAGAAGAATTTAAAACCTTGAGCTGGTAGCCATGATATCATAATGTTTAGTACTCTGCTATAAAAATCTTATTGATTAGTGTTAGAGAGAGAGAGAGAGAAACTTGGAACATGCTTTTAATTTTTACCTGAGATAAGCCTTATCTGAGACAAATTTTAAGGCATCTGTTTTCTTTATTAGTTTAGCATCCAGGAGACACAGGTGATCAATTGCTGAGGGCATTTAACAGTAATAGGTTGTTAAATTAAAGTCTGTTTTTTGCAGAGTCCAGACCCTTTTGGGTCTGGGGGTGTAAATACCTCTGGACTGTTACTGTTCCTTACTGCCTGGGTATACTTGACGGTCCTTGGCCTCTAGCTCTATGGTGATCCTGTAATGATTAGCTAAGTAGTTAATTAGGAGAGGGAACCAGGAAGGAAAAGCTTGTGAGGTGAAACCACATTCTTCTGGAATTGGTGACAAGGCAGTGGATCCTGATGTCCTCTGGAACTTGAGAGAGCAGAGCCCTGTCTGTGTCACTGTGTATGAGGAAGAATTCTCCTGTGGTGAAGGGTAAGATAAAAGACTTCAGGTGAGGGCTGGAGAGATGGCTCAGAGGTTAAGAGCACTGACTGCTCTTCCAGAGGTCCTGAGTTCAATTCCCAGCAACCACATGGTGGCTCACAGCCATCTGTAATGAGATCTGGTGCCCTCTTCTGGTCATACATGCTGTATACAAAATAAATAAATAAATCTTTAAAAAAAAAAAAAAAAAAAAAAGACTTCAGGTGAGACAGATGGATCCAGTGAGGAAAGCCCTTGAGCTTAGCAGCTGTGGGGGTTACAAGAATTACCTTGAAGGGTCCCTACCATATAGGGAAAAGGGGTGGGGACACTGGCCTGGAGGGGAAAGAAGGAACTGACCCCCAATGTGGGTTGGGGGTGGGCAAGTCTGGAAAGTAAGTGTGGCATCTTCCAGTAATGCCACCTGGAGAGAAAGAACCCAGGAAGGAGGTAAAGTGTGTAAGCCTGTATAAGTTAGGAGATGGGACAGGTTATGGTGAGAGAAGACAGTGGTGGGTGACCCAAAGGTCAGCTTCTTCCCGAATAAGAAGCTCAGCAGCTGCCCAAGTGTCACAAGCCACACGGATATGGAATAGAAAGCCCAGCTGTATATAATATGCTATACTTTGACTGGCCAAGAGTCTGTCAAATGGAAAGCCATTTGTCACGGAATATTTGGTGTTACACAGCCTTAATATTCAGCTGCATCTTGCTATGAATTCCTTGTGCTCATAGTTCTCCCAGAATGTGTGTATGTGAACCTCAGTCTCAGGCATATATGCTCAAAGAACTTGGATAAAGTCATGTAAGCAGAACTTTCTGGCTCAGAGCTCCCGACTCCCTTTTTTAGCATTTGAATTGGGTATCTGCCTGTTGCAAATACTTCCTTTTAGCCACATCCAAAGATATGGCCAGCCCCAAACATTAAAAGACAAGAGAGGGGGGCTGGAGAGATGGCTCAGCGGTTAAGAGCGTTGGCTGCTCCTCCAGAGGACCTGGGTTCAATTCCCAGCGCCCACATGGCAGTTCACAACTGTTTATAACTCCAGCACCAGAGGATCTGACACCCTCTGACCTCCTCAAGCACCTGCATGCACATAATACACATAAACTCATGTAGGCATATACATACATACACATAAATTAAAAAAAAAAAAAAAAAGACAAGAGAGGAACAGAACAGCTACCAGTCCACTTGCTAGGCGTCTGAAGCCCCTCAACTAGGTAGAGGACAACCTGGTAGTCGGAGACAACCTGGCTCCCGGCCAAGTGCCTGGCCTCCTAGATGCATAATTTTGTTTTTTTGTGCAAATCAAGTTCAGATCTTCCACTGCCCCAGAGCAACTTCTTAGATCAAAGGGGCTTCCTCTCACCAGGTGCTTCAGCTGTGATGCAGATTGACTAGCTATCAGTACCCCCTCCCCCATCAGAAAACTGGTAGCAGAGAAAAACAGAGGCAGTTTTATTTTAGCGACTTATAGATTTCTTTACCCTATCACCTGTGAGTTTGTAGTTTGAGCACATTTGTGATAGAATCGTAATGTTTTCACCTAACCACAGTATGGATATGTTCCTAGCACATAAATTCCTTCTCTGATTTATTCCAGCTCCTATCTAACTCTGCCTTTATTTTCTTCCCCCTTTTTTGGTTGCAAATTAAGTTGCCAGGGAGCTTCTGGTGGGGACCTCGCAATTCTTATGTTGTATTGTAAACATGAAGGTGTTGCTGTCCTGGGAAAGATATAGACCAGTCCCCAGAGAACCAGGCAGAATTTTGGTGGCAGACGAATAAACGAGTCTGAAGAAAGAGCTCCGTGTATCTAGACTCACTCCTCTGCCATTGGTAGCGTCTCTTCTGGGCCCCTGGGAAGTATGATATTAAGGCAGGTCATATAATATTACATGAAACTAAAGCATGAATGCAAGGTGCCCATCCCTGAGTGTTAAGATCTAGTTTCTTTGACAGGTGTGCTACAGGGGCACAGGAAGGTCCCAGCTAGAGCTCTAGGGTCCCAAGGGCAAATCCCTGTCTTTCCATTACATAGAGGGAGAGGAACGAGTTAGGTCTGGGAGGTGAAGTGCTGGGGCCTGGAGGAGAGCCTGTTGGAGCTTCTGGAAGGGTTTAGTAATGGAGTGAAGGAGGGGTTCGTGCAGGGAGCCCAGAGCTGCCTCATATGAGGGGTGAGCAAGGAGAGAAAAAGATGAAACCCAAGACCAAAAAAAGCCAGCTATTGCCAGGCGGTGGTGGCACACACCTTTAATCCCAGCACTTGGGAGGCAGGGGCAGGCAGATCTCTGTGAGTTCGAGGAAAGGTGCAAAACCCTGTCTCAAAAAAACAAAAAAACAAAACAAAAAACAAACAAAACAACAACAACAAAAAACCCCAGCTATCCCCAGAAAGGACAGAATCTCCTGTTTAGTAGCAGGGACTACAAGAGACTGGATGAGATGCTTTCTATCTACAGTGATAGCCTTGTGGGTTGGAGTAATGTTTAGAACAGAATAGGTGACCTGAGGAGTGGACAGTTGAACTTTGGAAGGCGAGACCCTATAACCCCAGCTGGATAAGAAATTTGGGGGCATAGGGCAGGTTTATGGGGTCTGATGAGGTAGGTAAGGCTGTCCCCCTATCCCAACAATAGGGAGACGAGAAGGAGAGGTGGGTGAAAGGATTATAAGTGGCTCTGGTGGCGGCGCTGGTTACCGCATGGAAAGGTCACAGTCACGATGTAAGGATTATGTCCTTAATTATGTCACCAGCCTGCCATGGCATCCCAGCCTAAAAAGCCGGTGTGCTCTCTCTGTGTCCTCTCTTTCCACACTCTCTCCTTCCGTATTCTCCCCCATCCGCGTGGTCTCTCTCTCTCTCTCTCTCTCTCTCTCTCTCTCTCTCTCTCTCTCTCTCTCCCCCTTTCTCTCCCAATAAAGCTCTAGAAAGGTAACCGTGGCTCATGACTCTTCCGTCACTGATACATCCAGCACTCTCCTCCATCAGCATGGCCAGCCACGAGCGCCGCCGCTTAACCCACACACGACAGAACCCAGTATTAGTTTTCAGAGCTTTATTAGGAAGGATGGGGGTCCGATGGTGAGAACGATATGTCAGACTGCAGATGTGGGAAATGGCTAGAGATTGAAGCCTGTGATGGGAGCCACCATAGCCGATGAAGGCCAAGGACACCAGAGGGGCGCCAGATGATCAACAGTCATTCCCACAAATCTAGGGAACTGTTTACACTGGCTGGAAAGGGAGAACTCGACAATCGAAGTAGCTGGCGTTGTGTGAAGCAGTCCGGCAGCCAGGTAAATGGGAACAAAACCTCAGTACAGTGTCCTGGGCACAGAACACCAGAGATCCTGCTTTGTCTCAGCACCAATGTTATTTACTATGCAGCACTGTTTAGCATGAAAAGAAAAAAAAAGCCACGAGGCACAACAAAACCCACTATAAGAGTTTATTAGGGGGGTGGAGAGATGGCTCAGAGGTTAAGAGCACCGACTGCTCTTCCAGAGGTCCTGAGTTCAATTCCCAGCAACCATATGGTGGCTCACAACCATCTGTAATGAGATCTGGCGCCCTCTTCTGTATACATAATAAATAAATAAATCTTTTAAAAAAAAAGAGTTTATTAGGGGAAGGGGGACAGAAGGGATGTGCTTAAATTGTGCAGGAAAAGGGGGGAAAGGTTGTGGGATCTGCTTTTATGGATTCTCCTGAGCATGAGTATATGGGCTTACGTAGCTATACCATGCATGCACATAGATTACGTGATCATGCTGCACGCAAATTATGTGACCACACAGCACACAGATTACGCAGGACATAAGGCCCCAGAATGACTAAGCGTCTTGCCAGAGCATGCATGGTCATGGGAGGGTGGCTAGGAATTCCATCAGGTGGGAGGGGGCGGATCCTTACTGCAAAGTGCTGTCAGGCTGCATTCCCTTCAGAAAGCAGTGCTCCTCCCCTAAGAACTGACAACAGTTGGACAGTGGTAGCATCCTCTGAGTGAGGGCTGCCTGCAGAATGTCTGGGCTTTCCCAGCCACGCTCCAGTGCCATACCAGGGGTGGTTTGTGTGGTGGATGACACCTTGGGCCCACAAGGACAGTGACTGAACACAAACTCTGCTAGACAAAGTGGGGGAGCAGCTGTACCTTCCTGGGGTGCCTACACGGCACCTGCACCTCCAAGTGCACCCAGCGACCCGTGCCACAGAGGGATGCAGGAAACATAACACCAGGAAAACAATTCAAAAGCCAAGCTGCTATTCTGAATGCCTAGATAGAATAGATATTTAACAGCTGGGCAGTGGTGGTGCACGCCTTTAGTCCCAGCACTAGGGTGGGGGCAGAGGCAGGTGTATCTCTGGGTTCAAAGCCAGCCTGGTCTACAGATCGACTTCCAGGACATAGGCTACAGAGAGAACAAAACAACAACAAAAGGATATTTAACAAAACTCCAGCAATGTGTTGGGGGTATGAATAGAGTGCTTACTTGGCACACAGGTAAGCACCTCATGAAGGGCATGGTGGTGAATGCCTGTAATCCCAGCAGTGGAGAAGTGGAGGCCAGAGGATCAGAAGTTCAAAGTCATCCTAAAGGTCCAGCTTGGGATCCCTGTCTGATACAAACAAAACCATAAGCCTGCTAATAACTCTTTATTGTTAGTTCATACACAACAAGTGCCTCTTTCCCCAAGGGCAATAGGGGATCTGGAAGGTGGTGGCCTGAGAGGCTTCCTGTCTTGTAGCCCTAGGTCCTTGGGCCCTGGGTTGGCCTGAGAAGGACGGAGGTGGTTGCTCAAGCAAGGCACTGGGTGGATTTGCGTGTGTGTGTGTGTGTGTGTGTGTGTGTGTGTGTGTGTGTGTGTATGTGTGTGTGTGTGTGTGTGTGTGTGTGTGTGTGTGTGTGTGTACAAAATGTGATTTTCAAGTGATTCCTGGAATCAGCAACAATTGTTGATAAAAGAGAATGAAATTTAGATCTGAAGAGAAGTACCATCTGTGGCCCCACTGATGGGGACAGCTGGCCCCTAAGCATGCTTCTTCTCCTGCTTTCCCTGTCTTTTCTTCCTGCGAATCTGCCTCTGGAGCTGGATCTTGTTGGTGAAGAACACCTGTCTCCAGCCCACGTCCTTCGCCAGGGCCCGCATGTCGGGGGTGATGGTGTCACAGGCCAACTGAACTATCTGCTCCCACAGTGAATCAGACTTGCACAGCTGCAGGTGGAAAGAGCCAGAGGTGGGTTAAGGCACATTGTCCACTAGCTCACACTGCCACTATCAAAGGAACGAACACCTGCTGCCTGGGAGGTACTGTGTGACTTCTGCTGCCACAAAGGTCTGGCAGGAACTGTCCCTGTCAGAGAAGAGGCAAACACATTGGTATCTACAGATACCCAGGGGACAGCAGAACAAAACAAGTCCTGCACTCGGTTAAGATTTGAAACCCAGGGCTCAGCGGTTAAGAGCACTGGCTGCTCTTCCCAGCACCCACAGCGCAGCTCACAACTGTCTGTCAGTCCAGGTCCAGGGGACCCAATACCCTCACATAGACATACATGCCATCAAAATACTGATGCACATAGAATTAAAAATAAATCATTGGGGCTGGAGAGATGGCTCAGAGGTTAAGAGCACTGACTGCTCTTCCAGAGGTCCTGAGTTCAATTCCCAGCAACCACATGGTGGCTCACAACCATCTGTAATGAGACCTGGTGCCCTCTTCTGGTCATACATGCTGTATGCATAATAAATAAATAAATCTTTAAAATAAATAAATAAATAAATAAATAAATAAATGATTTTTAAAGGGGGGGGCTGGTGAGGTGGATCAGAGGTTAAGAGCAGTGACTGATCTTCCAGAGGTCCTGAGTTCAATTCCCAGCAACCACATGGTAGCTCACAACCATTGATAATGAGATCTGGTGCCCTCTTCTAGCCTGCAGGCAACATGCATATTTAAAAAATAAATAAATTTTTTAAAAAAAGATGTGAAATCCAGGGCTTAGTTGGTAGAGTGCTAATCTGGCATGCAGCAGGCTGTGAGTTTGGGCCCCAACACTGCTTTAACTAGATATGCAGGTGCCTGGGAGGTGAAGGCAGGGGGATCAGAAATTGAAGGTTAGCCTCTGCTAGCTGGTAAGGTGGAGTGTAGTGTTGACTGCTCTCCTTCCAACACGAGTCAGGGGCGGTCTCTGAAGCATCTGAGGTGGCTATACTGGCAAAGCTGTGCCCTGTTATGGTCAGAAGTCCAGGGTCATCCTCAGCTACCCAGAGAATCTGAGGCTAACCTGAACTACATGAGGCTGAGTCTCTAAATAGCTGTTTTAAGGTCCTATCTACATAAACAGCAATGAAACAGCCATTGCGGTTACATAATGCAAGTTGAGCAGTGACACTGAATCATATGTTTCATACCCAAGCATTTGTGGCTGTGTTGGGTTTGTTTGTTTTTTGAGACAGGGTTTCTCTGTGTTGTTGCCTGTCCTGGATCTCACTCTGTAGACCAGGCTAGCCTCGAACTCACAGAGATCCGCCTGGCTCTGCCTCTCAAGTGCTGGGATTAAAGGAATGCGACACCACCACCTGGCGATGTTGTTTGTTTTTAAACAGGGTCTCACTATGTAACCCTGGCTAGCCTAGAACTTGTTATTAGACCAGGCTGACCTCCAACTCACAGAGCTCTTCCTGCCTCTGCTCCTGAGTGCTGGGATTAAAATGTGTGCCACCATCTGTTTTTTAAGACAGAGCCTTGCTATGTACCTCTGGTCACCACCTCTCAACAATCCTACTTGAGCCTCCTGAGTACAGGCATGTATCACCACCCCCAGCTCCAAAACACTTACGCTTTGCAGGTCATTCATTCTCCTGCCCCATTTTCAACATTACTGTACTCAGTTTACACATTCTAACTATGAACAGCAAAGGAAAATTCTTAGGGAATGTCCTTTTAGAAAAAAAAAAATTTTAAACCGGGTGGTGGTGGTGCACGCCTTTTATCCCAGCACTTAGGAGGCAGAGGCAGATCTCAGTGGGTTTGAGGCTAGCCTGGTCTACAAATCGAGTTCCAGATCAGCCAGGGCTGATCAGTGAGACTCTGTATTAGCATTTAGGCATCTGTACTGGCCTGCCCTGAGGATCCTCAGCTGCAGCCACTAAGAGCACATCCTTGCACATTTGTTTCCTTATAAACGTCGAGCTTTGTACACCTCCAGTCTTGCCTTTCTCTTTCCCTTCCTTGTCCCCAGGGACCGGTTCCTGCCTCCTTCTCTGCCCCTTCTCCCCTTCCCCTCAGTAAATCTCCTACATGGGCCCTGCTGTATGGTGTGACTCCTTCCTGCTGTTTTTAAAATACAACACTCTGTCTCTAGATAATGAGAGTGACAGCAACACCACACACACACACACACACACACACACACACACACACACACACTATTCTAGGTCCCCTCAGCACCCCCAAACCAGCCTCGAAGTGTGGCTGACAACCGTGAGTTCACTTGCTCGCCTATCTGTTTGTCCAGAGTTGGGGAATCCTCTTTAACCGGAGTTTGTGGACTGAAGAATAAATGTCCCTGTGGGCCAGTGAGAGGGCTCAGCAGTTAAAATCGCTTGCCTAAAAAGACCAAGGACCCACTTTGACCCCTGGAATCCAAGGTAGAAGGTGAGAATTGACTCTGGTAAGATGTCCTCCGACCTTTACATCCATGGTGCAGAACAGCCACCCACATACATATCACACACACACACACACACACACACACACACACACACACACAATTTAAGAAAAAAAAAAATTTTAATCTGCCTCCTCAACTAAAACATGAGAGTGGACAGTGCTTTGTTTTGGGGTGTGTGTGTGTGTGTGGGGGTGTGTGTGACAGAGTCTCACTATATAGCACTGGCTGTCCTGGAACTCACTATGCAGACCAGGCTGGACTCAGACACACAGACATCCTTCTACCTCTGCCACCCAGGTGTGAGACACCACACCCAGCTGTTTTGTTTTGTTTCTGAGGCAGGTCCCATGTGCAAACAAACATGCTTAGTAACTGTGGTGATAAATTGTATACCCCAATAAAGCTTGCCTGGGGATCAGAGGACAAAGCCAGCCACTATATTAAACATAGAGGTCAGGCAGTGGGTAGCACACACCTTTAATTCTCGAATTCGGGAGGCAGAGATCCATCCGGATCTCTGTGAGTTCAAGGCCACACTGAGAACAGAGCCAGGTGTGGTAGCACATGCCTTTAATTCCAGCACTAGGAAGGAAGGAAGATGGCAGGGCACAAAAAGATACATAAGGCGTGAGTAAACAAGAAGTCCCTCTCCTGAGGCTGAGGATTACATAGAGGTAAGAACGTGGCTGACTTGTTTTGTTTCTCTGACCTTTCAGCTTTCACCCCAATATCTGGCTCCAGGGTTTTTTTTTTTAATTATTAATAAGACCATTTAGCAATTCATGTTACAATTACTTCTAAGCCACAAGAAACATGGTCACAGTCACATCACAACCATCACTGTCCTTTCCCTGTGTGTCTGAACCTCTCTAACTGCACTGGGGATTTCTTTGAGTCAATTCTGGTGCAGTTGGAAGAAAAAGAATAGCATGGACGCTTGCTCTGATTTAAGGTCAGTAAGCGGGCTCCCAGGCAGGTGACCATGTGGCTGCATAGCTTGGTGAACTTCCTTCAGTTCAGGGCCGGCCCTGCACCTGACAAATGTAGAATTCTGCCTTTCTGGCATCCGAGACACCTGCAGGGCACTCTCTAGTCAGCAAGCTCTGAGGAAGCTTCCTCGCTTGTTTATACTTAACAATACAGCCATTGAGCCCACCAGATCCTTAGCTGCAAATCACTATTTCAAAAATATAAACAAATTGATATAGCCCTTGCTTTAAGAATTACTTTTTATTTTGGGTCTGGTGTATATGCTAATTGTGTGAGGGTTCCTCAAAGCTCAGAAGAGGGTGTTGGAACTCCTAGAGCTGTAGCCAGGTGGTGGTGGGGCACGCCTTTAATCCCAGCACTTGGGAGGCAGAGGCAGATGGATTTCTGAGTTCGAGGCCAGCCTGGTCTACAGAGTGAGTTCCAGGACAGCCAAGTCTACACAGAGAAACCCTGTCTTGAAAAACAAACAAACAAACAAAAAAAAAAAAAAAGAAAGAAAGAAAGAAAAACAAAACCAAACAAAAGTATCCACCTGACATGGAAGCTGGCAACCAAAGGAGTCCTCTAGAAAAGCAGCAAGCCCTCTTAGCCCCTGAGCCATCTCTCCAGCCCCAGTGCCTACTTTATTGAAGGCATCTAAACACCATATCCTTGGAGCTGACCCAGGCCAGGCACTCTATCAAGGGAGACATACAAACTTAAGTGACAGGAGTCTTCAGTTGGATAGGGATAAAAACCAAGGGAGGTAGGACATGCTAGTACAAATGCCACATTGGGGTGTTACTATGTAGCTCAAACTAGCCTAGAGCTCACTGTGTAGACTAGGCTGGCCTCCAACTCACAGCTATCCTCTTGTCTCAGCCTCTCAAAAGCTGAAATGACAGTTGTGAGCCATCATAGCTGGCGTCAACATGTACGTTTCAGTATACATAAAGCCCTGGGTTCAACCCCTAGTGAACATGTATGCACGTGCACAAGTCTCTTAAGTGTGTGTGTCGGGTGGGTACTTAAAAGTCTCAGGCACTGGCAAAATGGCTCCGTAGGTGAAGGCATTTACTGCCAGAACTGACAACTTGAGTTTGATTTCCCAGAACCCATAAAACAAAAGAGAATCAATTCTCATTGGGTGTCCACTGACCTCTACACTAATGAGGTGGCACATGAGTGTGTGTGAACACACACACACACACACACACACAAATAAAAAATAAATAAATGTAATTTTAAAAGTCTAGAGTGGGCATGGTGGTGCACACCTTTAATCCTAGCACTTGGGAGAAAGATGCAAGCAGATTTCTGTGAGTTTGAGGTTAGCCTGGTCTACATAGCAAGTACCAGGCCAACCAAAGCTCCATAGTGAGACCCTGACTCAAAAAAAAAAAAAAAAAAAAAAGTTGAGGCTGTGGCGCAGTACTGTGGCAGAGTACTGCCCAGGATGCAGGGCCTTAGATTCAACCCACAACACTTCATTAAACTGGGTATGGTGGCACATGCCTATAATCCCAGGACTTCTGAGGATCTGAAATTTAAGGTCATCGGTCGTTACATAGTGAGTTTTAAAAAGGGCTGAGGAGATGGTGAAGTAGGTAAAAGCACTTGCCATGCAAGCTTGGCAACCCAAGTTCAATTGCCAGAACACACATAAAGATGGAAGGTGAGACCTAACTCTACAGTGTTGTTCTCTAGTTCCATGTATGCGCACACACACACACACACACACACACACACACACACACACACACACACCAATCACTAAGGACAGCCTGGATTTAGAGAACTGGGGATGTTACTCAATGCAGGTTCAAGGCTTTGCCGCAGTAAAGGCAGGACAGTGAGAATGGGAGAAACACAGCATGCCTGAGAACTGAAAGGGACTTAGATGCACACCCAGGGTAAAGAGACATCACCAGATGCTCAGTTCCTGGTGAGTCCCTGCACTGACTGGAGGAAACAAATCCAGACCTGGCAGAAGTTGTCACTAGGTCCCTACCACTGGATTGTGGTTACTTCTGCTTGGGTTGGGCGTGATGGCACATACCTTTAATCTTAGCACTTGGGAAGCAGAGGAAGGGGGATTATCTATGAGTTCCAAGCCAGCCAAGGCTATGTAATAAGACTTTAACTCAAAATAAATAAACAAATTAATTAATATAAAAAATAAAGCTGGGTAGTGGTGGTACATGCCTTTAATCCCAGCACTTGGGAGGCAGAGACAGGTGGAGCTCTGTGAGTTCAAGGCCAGCCTGGTTTACAAAGTGAGTTACAGCTCAGACTTACACAGAGAAACCCTGTCTTGAAAAATAAAAAAATAAATAAATAAAAATTTTTTTAAAAAGGGCTGGATAGATGGCTCAGCAGTTAAGAGCACTGGCTGTTCTTCTAGAAGACCCAGGTTCAATTCCCAGCATCCATATGGCAGCTCACAACTGTCTGTAATTCCAGTTCCAGGGGCCAACACCCTCACACAGACATACATGGAGGAGGTAAAACACCAATGCACATAAATAAAAACTTTTAAAAAAAGAAAAGAAAATATTTTAAAAGATGTGCAAACAAACAATTACTCATAGTACTTGTTTCTGGTCCTCTACTTTTAGAAGATAAAAGTCAAGTCCAAACAAATGTAAGCCATATATGATGACATACACACCTATAAGCCCAGCACTCAGGGTACTGAGGCAAGAGGATCATGCCTCAGTTATATAGTTCTATAGCAACTTAACTTATAGTGGGATCTGGTCTCAAAAATTAAATAGAAATAAATGAAAAATGAATTCTGCATACTAATAAATCACATTACTCCAGATGAATTCTAATAATGAAAACATTTTACTGTCATTACTGTGGGGGAAATGCCAATTCTTTGGGTAACAGTGTGATTTGAATCATCTGAGAAAACCTGTTCTGTTATGTGAATGTTCCTCCACGACTTCACAGCTAAATACTGAGCTAGCCAAGGTTCTTCAGCTGCCAGCAACACACTCCAGCCAAAATGGGGGTGCAATGGCACATTCTAATGTGTTTGCCTGTGGGGCACAGACACCACTGCAGAAGTGGATGAAGAGGCAGGAAACCAGGGCCCTGTCCTAACAGGCTGAATTTGGTGGTGTCCTCTCAGCACATGCTGCTAAGGATTGAGAGTGCCAAGAGCCAGAGTTTCTCTCATCAGCCTCAGGTGGGAGGGCAGGAGGACAGGGCCCACCAACTGCCACTGCTGAAGAAAAGGAAGTGGATGTGGGTCAGTTACTCCTGGAAGTCCCCTTTTTGTTTGTTTTGGGTTTGGGTGGGTTTTTTGTTTGTTTGTAGCTCTGGCTGTCCATCTGTAGAACAAGCTGGCCTCAAACTGCCTGCCTCCGCCTCTGGGGTGCTGGGATTAAAGACGTGCACCTCCACTGCCCAGTAAACATTTTTAAAAAGGATTTATTTTGATTTATGTACATATGTATATGTCTCTGTGTGGAGGTATGTGCATGTAAGTTCAGGCACCTGAAGAGGCCAGGAAAGGGTCTTAGTTGTTGAGCCTCCTGAATGGGTGCTGGGAGCAGAACTTGGGTCTACTGCAGAGTCTCACTATGTAACTCTGGCTAGCCTAGAACTCACTATGTAGACCAGGCTAGCCTCAAACTCAAACCTGCCTGTGCTCCTGAGAGCTGGTGGTGCATACTCTTTACCAATGAGACCCTGTCGGCTCATCCTTAAGTACCGTTAGTGCCACCTTGCTGCCTCTGCCTCTATTCCTCTGCTTGGAAGGTCCTTTGACTTAAAATGCATCCTTCTTCTAAGCCTTTTCATTTTCACAATCCTCTTCAAACTGGTGTAGTACCTACTTTTCAGGAATGGCTCTCTGCAACATTTATTGGCCTCCTGAAATTCATTTAGCCCCCTTTGAAGATACCTTAAAATTTGTGAGGCTGAATGTAGCCATTATGAATCCATTAGTTCTGCTCCTTGTGAGCTGCCTGTTTTTTCTTTATGATTCTTTGTTGTTCTTTTGCAGAGCTGCCAGCTTAAGTCATGCTGGGATCAAGAAAAATGGGCCTTGGTGGTTTGTGTTTCTGGAGTTGTATCCTTGCCAGTGGATGCCCACACGCTCCAGAAGAGAATTTGACATTGCTGCTGCCGTTGTTGCTGTTATAGCAGAGGCGGCCACCACTGCTACTGTTTCTGGGATTGCCATTTCATAATTGGTTACTACAGCTAGCACAATGGAGACCCTGGCAGGAAAAGTAGCTACCACAGTTAGTTAATCTTTCATTCTATTGGGCATGATAAATTTAATTCAGTGGTTATATACATTTCGATTGGCTTTGAAAGTTATAAAATTTAGAAAATTTAAGTTCCCCTTGCTTTTGGGATACCATCTGACAAGGACTCCAATTTGCAATAAAGCTCGTTAAGGAAGGGAATGGCTCAATTGCCTTTAGCCTACTGGCTATGGGTGGGTTAGGACTTCTGTTGGTCTTTTCTGTGTCAAACACACAGATTGCAAGCCCAGTGCCACTTTGAGATCTTTGGCAGCAGTTAACTCTGCAGCTCACACACAATAAAGCCTGTGTGATAATGAGTATTCAGAGACGGGTAATGCTTAGGGGGCGCTCACCAACCTAAGACAGAGCGCCTGTGTGGCCTGGGCAGGCATCTCCATGACGGGTAAGGTGACTTGCTGACATCCTACACAACCTAAGTCAGAAGCTCATTTTCTAGTAAAAAGGGGACCTGTAGGGTCCTGGCCCCCGTTTTGGGTAACTGTTGCCTTGCTTGCTGACCTTGACCTTGATATCCTCCCTATGCTAATTCCCTGCTGGGTTCCACCCTCCTGAATGCTTAAGGAAAGTTTCTTGTCTGTGTATCCTGCATAATGGGCATTAACTGCTTAGATGCAAGATTGTAAAACATTGGTAGCGAACTTCTGCCCTCTGGGGTTCTCCCATTGTGCTGTAAGCCTGTATTTAAGACCTCTTCCTTCCTTCAATAAATGGCATTCAGCATTCAAAAAAAAAAAAAAAAAAAAAAAGAAAGAAAGAAAGAAAGAAAGAAAGAAAGAAAGAAAGAAAAGAAAAATGCACCCTTCTTTGCACTCAAAGCCCAGATAGAGTAACTCACTTCTAAGAAGCACAGGAAACCACTTGACACACAATCCTTGTGCCTTGCCCACATGTTTCTTGTCAAACCCAGCACATTACACTGTAATCACCTGTCTCTGTTTAGCAATCTGATATTTGATACTAAGTTCCTTGAGTGTGGGAATAATGCCATCTTGGTTGCTTGTGTCTGTCATAGAGACAAGACTCAACAAATGGTTTTGGAAATTAAACACAAGTAGACCAGGCATGGTAGGTCACATCTATAATCCCACAGTTTGGGAGACTGAGGCAGGAGGATTGCCATGAGTTCAAGACCAGCCTGGGCTACAGAAAGAGTTACTGTCTCAAAGGAAAAATAAGCTGGCCATGGTGGCATGGCCTATAATCATAATGCTTGAGAGCTAGAAACAGGAAGATTAAAAGTTCAAGGCTAAACTGGGTGTGGTGTCACACACCTTTTATCCCAGCACTTGCAAGGCAGAGGCAGACAGATCACTGAGGCCACTCTGGTCTATAGAGTGAGTTCCAGGGCTAAACAGAGAAATCCTGTCGTGAAAAACAAAACCAAACAAAATAGAAAAAGAAAGAAAAAAGACAAGAAAAATAAGTTCAAGGCTAGCATGTACTACATAAATCCTTATCTCAATAAAGAAAGAAAGGAAAAAAGGAAGGAAGGAAGACAGACAGACTCAGGGTCTGGAGGATTGGCTCAGCAGTTAAAAGCACTGGCTGCTCTTGCAGAGGACCTGAGTTCTGTTCCCAGTACCCACCTGGCATGTGGTTCACAGCTGCCTATAATTTTAGTTCCAGAGGATCTTCTGGCCTCCGAGGGAACTGCATGCACATAGTACATATACACACATGCAGGCAAAACACCCATATACATTAAATAAATAAATAGATAGATCAATCAATAAATAAAATAACAAAACCCCAAATAAACAAGGATAAAGAAGAATATGGATACCCAAGGTTAGTTCAGTGGGAGGGCTCTTGGTGCAGCTGACACAGCAGCGGGGAATACTACCTTTGCGAACCTGCTTGATGTCTGAGCGAGCCTGGCAATATCTTCAAGGTCCAGGTAGCAGATGATCTTTATCAGCAGTTTGTCTGAGAGCCGCTCCAGGTAGTCAAATTTACCTTCACACAGGTTGAAGACATAGTCTAATATTCTTGCACCAAATATTAAGGCGACTTGTACTGTAAGCCAAACCACAAACCAATAGTTACCTCCTTCAGTCACATGAAAACCATCAACAGGGGTTGGGGATTTAGCTCAGTGGTTGAGCGCTTGCCTAGCAAGCACAAGGCCCTGGGTTTGGTCCTCAGCTCTGGAAAAAAAAAAAAAGAAAGAAGAAAACCATCAACAATAAGAAACAGGTTTTGGAAGCCAAGTGGTAGTGGCACACACCTTTAATCCCAGCACTCAGGAAGCAGAGGCCAGCCTGTCTACAGAGAGTTCCAGGATAGCCAGAGCTACACAGAGAAAACCAGTCGTTCTTATTCTCACCAAGCTGTTTGTGGCGCTAAGAGAGTGGATTTTTGGAGGCATTTGTTTATTGTCCTGTTGATGGGGTTGGCTTTCTGTTGTTGCGAAATGGTAAGTCTGTCATGAATACAAATACGTGAGAACAAAGAGAACATGGTCTAATTAATGACTAGCAGTACACATCCCCACCCACCAATGGTTAAACCAGAAACATATGGAGGTGACATGACTGGCGATGCTCACCCAGGCTAGCAGCTAATAAAGAGTCAGCTAGAGACAGAGGAGGGAGCTCGTCACCCACCATTAACTGGGTGGACAGAGCAGACAAAGAGCATGATCATTTCTCTGGTTGTGCCAGGTGGACATGCATGAAATGTGAAGGTCCTCCAATGGCTCCATCGTTAAGCTTGGACTTTAAGGTTAAAAGGAAAAGAACCTGGCTGGGTGCTTTTAATCCCAGCACTCAGGAGGCAGAGGTCAATGGATCTCTGAGTTCAAAGCCAGCCTTGTCTACACGGTGAGTTCCAGGCAAATCGAGGATACATAGTGAAACCCTGTCTCAAAAGGAAAAATAAAAAGGAAGGACCTGTGAGATGGCTTGATGGGTAAAGGTTGCCAAGCCCAACAACCTGAGTTTGATCCCCAGGACCCATATAGTGTGGAAATAGAGAACTAACTTCCGAGAGTTATCCTCTGACCTCCACACACATGCTGAAGCACGCGAATGCACGCACACACAGACACAGACATGCTACATACATAACTAAGATGTTTTTAGCAATGAGATTGGAAACATCAGGGATGAGAGATAAAAAGGGCTTACACCTGTGTAGCCGCTAGTGCCAGTGTCAGCATGCTGGCTGTCCCCCCAAAGACCCTCCTCCTTGAGAAATATATACAAGGCATTGCTGCCCTTTACTGTTGTCGGATCCAAATTTGGCTATTGTCATTGTCAAAGACCTGACAGACAGAGGAGCTAGGGCAGGGAAACAAGCTTTATTGTAGAACTGGCAGACCAACAGATGGGGACCCTGTCACCAAGCCCATCTGCCCCATCAATCCATGGTAATTTTTACAGCCATCTTTTCACCAAGTCCTTCACCATGAGGTAAAGCATAGGTCTTGTTGAAGTTTGTCCCCACACTTCCACATAGGTTGTATCTTGAGAAAATAGTGACAAAAACATCTCTAGGCAGAGAATTCAACATTAAAAAGAGCAAAGATCTGGGTTTAAGAGGCTCACACCTGCAAATCCAGCACTAAAAAGGCATGGGCCTGAGGATCATGAGTTCTAGGCTAGCCTGAACTCTAATCAGCCAATCAGTTTCTTTTGGACACAACTTCTTTCCAGGATTTCTCCTTGACAGCAGAAAGAAAGGATTGTGAAGGGATATAAGATTCAGTAGACATTAAAGTCTGCAAACCCCTTATGGTGTGTGTGGGGGGGGGGGGCGGGGTGGCCCAGTACTTGGGAGGCAGAGGCAAGTGCAGCTCTCTAGGTTAGCCTTGTCTACAAAGGGAGTTCCAGGACAGATAGGGCTGTTACACAGAAAAACCCTACCTCGAAAAACCAAAAGTCTGCAAACCTTCCCCCTGCTACACACACACACACACACACACACACACACACACACATACATACACACACACACACATACACACACACACACACACACACACACACACACACAGAGGTAAAATTTTGTAAAAAATATTTCAGAGAAGGAAGGCAGGCAGGCTGGAGGACAGCTCAGCAGTTAAGACAATTTGCTGGTCTTCAGTTCTCAGTACCACTATCATCCAGCTACAGGGATCCAACTCCAAGAGATCCAAAGCCCTCTTCTGGTCTCCTCTGTCTCTGTCTCTCTGTCTCCCTCTCCCCCGTCCCCCCCCCCCATCCTCCCCCCTTTCTCTTACCTTCACTCACACAGACACCCTGGTATACTCAAATAAAATAATAAAAATAAATATTTATCTCCTTGCAGTGGCACAAGCCTTTAACCCCAGTGGGAGGCAGAGGATCTGTATGAATTCGAGGCTAGCCTGGTCTACATGTCAAGTTCCAAGTCAGTCAAGGATACATAGAGAAACCCTGTTTAAAAAAAAAAATCAATCAGTAAATAAATCTTTAAAGAATAATTTAAAGGAGTAATGCAAGACTCTGGCTTTGGTGTCCACAAATGCTATGCCGAGAGTGACAGAAAGATAAGGGGGGAGGGGACCTCAGAGACAAAAGCCACCTGGCCAGAAGGATAAGCCTGGACCTTGAATTGATTTCTTGGTTCTTCTCTATAAAAATGCTAATGAGAAAGGGATTGAGGAGGCTGATTCCGCTGGGGCTCTCTAGCCTGAGGGCTTTCTGAATAAGGCACTTGAAAGATTCGGTTCCTGGGTTGGCCTCTGTGATGCGCAGGAAGGTCTTTTACACTTCCCTCCCACCCCCAAATGATCTGAAACACAGTATACTGAGCTCAGTTGACTCGGATTATTTCATTTTTTCTTATTAAAATTCCTTCCTCTCCACTTTCTTTTAGCCCTATCTTTACATAATTTAGCAAATATAAGGTGAAGATAAAAAGCATTAACAGATGAATATTTCATGAAAACCATTATAGCTTTGCTTTGTATGTTTATTTTATTTTTTAAATGGGGGTTGGGGTTGAGACAGGATTTCTTTATGTAGCCTTGGCTGGCCAGGAACTACCTATGTAGATCAGACTAGCCTTGAACTCACTTCTGCCTTTCCAGCGCTGGAATTAAAGGCATGCGCCACCATGCCCAGCTCTTCCTTGTATTTTTAGATATTTTAGTTACTTGCAAAGGAGATTGTAGCTCACAAACAATAGACTAATGGAATACTTGACATAAATGTAAATTTGATGTAGAAGCAAGAAAGATGGGCCAGTTTTATTCGAGAGGCACAGTAAAGAAGCTGCCGACATGACCACCCCATTAGGGGGAAGGTTTTTATTGTGGTTAAGACAGAAAAGATCCAGAGGGATCTAAAAGGAGTCCAGAGCTGAGAACAAAGCAGACTGGACATGGCCAGGGAGAGTAGTGGAGACGGCAAGAGATGGAGTATAGTGTGAGAGTGGGAAAGCGTGAGAAGAGAGCGAGGGGTGGACACACCATTCGGGTTATGAGGGGGGCTGGGGGAAAGGGGACTTTAGACCTGATGAAAGATGGCAAAGCACACGGAGAGAGGGAGCCAATTCCCACAAACTGTCCTCTGACCTCCGGACTTGTGCAGTTACTGTGATATGTGTGCTGCAGACACACACACACACACACACACACACACACACACACACAATATGTAATACAAATTTTAAAATAGAAAAGAAGATCCCTCTCATCACTCCTCAGTTCTGAATAATCAAGGAATGGAAATATGTTTTGTTTGCTTTGGATTTTTTGTGACAGGGTCTCTCTACACAGCCCTGGCTGTCCTAGAACTCACTATGTAGACCAGGCTGGCCTCACACTCACAGAAATTTGCCTGCCTTTGTGGAGGTGCCCCAAAACAGCTTGCCCACACAGCTGCCATGACAGGCTTAGAGGCCCAGACACAGCTTCTGTGACAGGCTTACTAGCAGGCAACACCCAGACCCAGGAAAAGCCATAAGCTGACCCCACCCAGGGAGGGCCTACATCTTAAGGAGAAGTACCTGACATCCCAAACATTCCAACCATTAGATAAGGTGGCCAGATGTCCCAGAGTCTAGCACACACCTATTTTTGTTTTGCAGATACCCCTAGACAAATGTCAGCCAATCAGGGTCCTGAACCCTGAAAATCCCCTCACCCCAACCACTGCTATGATAAAAACTCTGCCCAGCCTGGGCTCAGGGCTCCCTGCCCTCACCACTGTGTCAGACAGACAGAGGGACCCAGCCCTGGAGCCTGAATATAATAAAGGCTCTTTGTTTTTACATACAGGATTTGGTCTCCCCTGTGGTCTGTTGGGGTCCATTCAATCTAGGCACAACGCCTTGGCCTTCCAAGTGCTAGGATTAGTGTGCAACACATTTCTTCACTTGCACATACTACACACACACAGCCCTCTCCAAACAATGCATCTAGCATCCTCAGACCCCACCTACATCTGGCTGCATGTACTTCTCTCTGAACAATGGAATAGTCTCCTCTTTCCACAACCAGCAAACTTGGACAATCTGTGCTCCACATTATGCCCAATACATGCTGGTCCCAGAACAGAAAGGCCAATCCAGCATGAGCTGGTTTGGGGTGCTTGACCCATGAAGCAAAATTGTGTCCTCAGGTAAACTTTCAGAGAGAATCCATTATTTATGTCTATGTAAAATTAAATCCATCTTATGTCTATGTAAAATTAAAATTATAAAATGCATATAATTCAAATCAGAGGCATTATGGGAAGGAACATTCTCAGCAGATAAGTGATTACATGACCTAATCTGTCAAAACAGAGAACCGCCCGCTATTAGCCAAACTCTTCCTTCTTTTGGACCCCGTAAGAGGAGACTCAAACAGTAACTGGGGCTCTTGAGCACCTCCAGTGTCAACCTTGACAGTGGGTTTCTGATCTTCTTTTTTAATTCTATGTGTATAAGTGTTTACATGCATATATACATGTGTGCCACATGCTTGTCTGGTGCCCACAGAGTCCAAAGAAGGGTCCCTTGAAACAGGAATTAAGGATGGCTGTGGTCCACCTTGTGGGTGCTGTACCATTTCTTCAGCCCCGTTTTTCTGATCTTTACTACTGTGTTGGAGTGTGTGTGTGTGTGTGTGTGTGTGTGTGTGTGTGTGTGTGCGCGCGTGCGCCTGCAGAAGCCAGAATAGGGTGTAGGATCCTATGGAGCTGAAGTTAAAGGTGGTTGTAAACCACCCAACTTGGGTGCTGGGTAGAAAATTCGGTCCTCTGGCAGAGAAGAAAGTACTCATGCCTTCTATGCTATCTCCCAGCCACTTGCTTTGCCTTTAAATCAAGTTTTCTTGCTACTTTTGCAAACCTGTGTGAGCCCTTTCCTCAATCCTTTGAATAAGGGGAAAGACAGGTGTGTTGTGGGATGGTTCAGTGGGTAAAGGTACTCAATACCAAGGCTGCTGACCTGAGCTCTGGCCTCAGGACCTATACCATGGAAGGTGAGAACCAGCTCTGATCTCCACAGTGCATCCTGGCAAGAGTGCACACACATTCAAGCACATACACAAACACAAATAAATATTTTTTTAAAGATCAAAACCTGGAAACACCTGTTCAGATATGGACCACTAGTAATAGCCTGAAGAATTTCCCTTTGTGGGACTGGAGTTTTGAGGGTCAAAGCCTGGACTCTGACAGCTACAAGCCCCAAATCATATCTAAACAAGCATCAGCAGAGATGGAGGCCAGATGCCAGACCCTTCCCTCATGATCATTTCGAACCCCACCTAACATTTACCATAAGATAGCTCAGGAATTTGTTGAGGCCCATTAAGGGAAAGCCATTTCCTCCTAATCATAAGAATAGAAACTGAGTCCTAATCTGTCCTGTCCCAGTGATTAGAACATTACATACTATTGTCTCCTCCCTTAAGAGTTAATCCAAATGAGCCTGTCAATCACCAGCCCAGAAGAAGCCAACCCCCAAAAGCTGGAAACATGCTAAAGAGATGAGAAGAATGCTGTCCCTTAGTGAGACAATATATACCCCAGGAGCCTTTCCTTCAAAGCAGGTGCTTGCTTAGGAATCATTACTGAGGGGCTGGAGAGATGGCTCAGCAGTTAAGAACACTGGCTGCTCTTCCAGAGAACCTGAGTTCAATTCCCAGCAACCACATGGTAGCTTACAAGTCATTGCTAAGCCTCCTCAGATTTCTGAATTCTAACTTAGAAGCATATATTTTCCTTTTCTCCTTTCTGTCTCTTCTTTGGATACTAAGCATCTTCGCCCTGACACTCTGGTTCTTCTCATTCCCACCTTCAGTTTTACAGCTGCTTGCAGACTTCCATTGCTGAAGCTGTCTACCTGTCTTCCTTCCTTCCTTCCTTCCTTCCTTCCTTCCTTCCTTCCTTCCTTCCTTCCTTCCTTCTTTCCTCCCTCCATCACTCCCCCCCCCCCCTTTAGAGACAGGATTTCTCTGTGAACCCCTGGCTGTCTGGGAACTTGATCTGTAGCCCATACTACAAAGATCTGCCTGCCTTTGCCTGCCTCTGCCTCCCTGGAATTAAAGGCAATTGCCACCATGCCTGCTCTCTCTTTCCTTTTAAATTTTTATGTATGTCTGCACCATGTGCATGCAGTGCCCACAAAGGCCAGAAGAGGGCATCAGGTGCCCTGGAACTGGAGTTACAGCAGGTTATGAACAGCCTTGTGGGCTAGCAATCAAAGCCAGGTTTGAAAGTTACATACTATCAGGTGTCCTGAATCCTACTGCTCACATGGATCAGCCCACATGCAAGAGCATGTGTGAATCACTCAAGGGTCCTCCTTCCGGGTCATCTTGGGACCTGCCTGCCACTGTGCAAATTGTAGTGTTTGGGAAACATCACAGGAAGAGAGATAAGGTGTAACTTCATGATTTTTGTCACCCCTCCTCCACTATCCCATGGAAGGTGAGATTAGAAGATTTTTAAAATTATAGTGTGTGTGTGTGTGTGTGTGTGTGTGTGTGAGAGAGAGAGAGAGAGAGAGAGAGAGAGAGAGAGAGAGAGAGAGAGACAGAACAACTTGTAGGAATCAGTTCTCTCCTCCCACCATATCCCAAGGTTGGAATCCAAGCCATCAAGATTGGCAGCTTTGCCCAGTGAACCCTCTATGGAAGCTATAGGTGGATACACTGGTGGTCTAGCAGATACTCATATGAACTGATCATGGGCATAGTTAGGTAACTACCTGAGTATGTTATTAGAGAAGTTCACATGAGAGATACTAACTTAGGACTTACCCCCTTGTGAGGAGCATTTTAAAATGTTTATTTCTTATTTTTATTTATTTATTTATTTGTTGTTATTATTCTTTCATATTTTACATCCTGACCCCAGTCTCCCCCCGCGCCCCCCCCCCTCAGATCCATGCCCCCTCAGTCTTCCCTCAGAAAAGAGCAGACTTCCCAGGGACATCAAACAAACATGACATAAAATGCTACAATAAGACCAGGCGGGGCTGGAGAGATGGCTCAGAGGTTAAGAGCACTGACTGCTCTTCCAGAGGTCCTGAGTTCAATTCCCAGCAACCACATGGTGGCTCACAGCCATCTGTAATGAGATCTGGTGCCCTCTTCTGGCCTGCAGTCATACATGCTGTATACATAATAAATAAATAAATCTAAAAAAAAAAAAAAAAAAAAAAAAAAAAAAAAAAAAAAAAGACCAGGCATACACCAGCGCATCAAGGCTGGACAAGGCAACCCAGTAAGAGGTGTGTGTGTGTGTGTGTGTGTGTGTGTGTGTGTGTGTGTGTGTGTACATGTGTATACATATATGCCTGCCCATGGAGGCCAGAAGCCAGAATTGGATCCCTTGTAATAAGAGTTACAGGAAATTGTGAGCCATCTAACATGGGTGCAGGGAACTGAACCTGGGTCCTCTGCAAGGGCAGGATGTGCTCCTCACTGCTGAGCCGTCTCTCCAGCCCTATGGACGGCACTGAAAACTGGAGATTGAACTAAATCCCCCAGGATGTCATTACAAACAGACAGGAGAAAGGCACAGGTTTGAACTCCCAATCCCATTGTCTTGATTTGAAGATTAAGAATCCAGTGAGGGAAAGGAACTAAGAACAAGATCAAATGACAGCAAACACCACCTCCTTGCTAAGTACTGCTGAGAGTGATATGCTCAGATTGTCTGCCAGGATCTCTGCATGAGAAAATCCTGTAGGGTCCTTAGGGAGAAGACCAAGAGGAGACAGAAAAATCAGTCCAGTCAAACGCCGTCTGCTTAACAATAGAGCAAACAATAATTAAGAGCTGATTATATATAATGCTGAGCAAGTCATGGAAGGCTCGAGACGGCCGAATAAAGTAACCAGGATTATTCCCAGCCCAGCACAAGGAAACCAACTCACAAAGGGGCTGAGCTGTCACCGTGGTCACAACAGCTAGCTAGTGGCAGCACTGAGGCTACAGCTGGCCGAATGACCCCAGAGCTCTGCTATGCTTAGGCACGAGCATCCATTCTCTCTTCTGCTGATGGAGAAGTCTTTCTGCAGGGTTCTCCAAGAAGGGAAGGTGGAGATGAGCAACTGACTACTGAGCCGCCTGCAAGGTGTATGGGGACGCAGCCTTTGTGAGTCACCAGCCACTAAGGGTTGGGCTTCTCAGTGACACAGCTGCCTTTGAATCACCCATATGCTTGTGACTAACACCCAGTAACTTGGGTGGAATACATCTTTGGTCTCTTATTGTTATCCTGTCTGGGGCAAACAGACACTTGTTCACACCTCCCCAGAAAATGACACAACACTAAGATGCATGAGACCCTATCTCAAAATTTTTTTATGCCAAAGAGATTTTAAAAGATTTATTTTAGCTGGGTGGTGATGACGCATGCCTTTGATCCCAGCGCTTGAGAGACAGAATCAGTTGGATCTCTGTGAGTTAAAGGCCAACCTGGTCTACAAAGTGAATTCCTGGGACAGCCCGGGCTACATAGAGAAACCCTGTCTTAAGACAAACAAACAAACAAATGAAGATTTATTTTATTTTATTTATTTATTTAATTTTTTTTGTTTTTTGTTTTTTGTTTTCAAGACAGGGTTTCTCTGTGTAGCTTTGCGCCTTTCCTGGAACTCACTTGGTAGCTCAGGCTGGCCTCGAACTCACAGAGATCCGCCTGGCTCTGCCTCCCGAGTGCTGGGATTAAAGGCGTGCGCCACCACTGCCCGGCGATTTATTTTTAATTATGTGCAAGTGGGTGTGTGCAGTTGCTCACACAGGCCAGAAGAGGTCATGGATTGCATGGAGCTGGAGTTACAGGCAGTTGTAAGCCCCTCCTCCCATGGGTGCTGGCAGCTGAACTGGGGTCCTCTGCAAGAGCAGTACACACTCTTAACCACTAAGCCATCTCTTCAATCCTCAAAAAATAAAACTCAAATCCAACATTCTATTATTTCTTTTGTTGTTGTTGGTTTCTTTTCCTTTCTTTTTTTTTTTTTTTAAGATTTATTTATTTATTATGTATACAGTATTCTGTCTGCATGTATACCTGAAGGCCAGAAGAGGGCACCAGATCTCATTACAGATGGTTGTGAGCCACCATGTGGTTGCTGGGAATTGAACTCAGAACCTCTGGAAGAGCAGCCAGTGCTCTTAACCACTGAGCCATCATCTCTCCAGCCCCCCATTCTAGTATTTGTAAGAACATAATTACACAAGTATGAACTGCGTGATCTATTGCTGCCATATACACTGGAGTATGACTGACTCACCTTGAAGATGAGAGTTCTCTAAGAAATCTTCATGGGTTTCCTTTGTCTCTCCAGGCTTTGCTGACCGAAACTCACTTCTCAGAGAAATCTTCCACCATCTAAAGATGATCTGTAGTTAAATAAGAGTTGGTAGCAGTTAAAAATGAGTCTAATTCTGACAGCTATCCTAAGTTTAGGGTTATTTGTTTGTTTGTTTTTGTTTGTTTGTTTGTTTATTTGAGACAGGGTCTCATGCAGCCCAGGCCGACCTAGAACTCACCAAATAGCCAAGACTGGCCTTGAGTGCTTGATTCTCTTGTCTCTGTCTACCAAGTGCTGGCAGCCTGGTCTACAGAGTGAGTTGCAGGATAACCAGGGCTACACAGAGAAACTCTGTCTCAATAAACAAAAACAAACAATCTATCAGGCCACTGAGGCTAGAGAAACGGGTCAGTGGTGAAGAGCTTTCATTCCCAACATCCATGTAGCTGTTAACCACCATGTGTAATTACAGCCCTAGGAGATCCAACACCTTCTTCTGGCCTCCTTGGACACTGAATGCATCTGTTGCACAGACATACATGCAGGCAGAATACCCAGGACTGCAGTACTGCCATCACAGGCAATTCCTCCGCATCTCCCCACCTCCACTGGGCTCTGACTGTTTCATTGTCCTGTTTTGCTCTTTCATCTCTCCAGCTCTAAACTGAACTTTTATCTGTTTCCAGACCATGTTCTACTATGAATTACATTCTGGCTTGAAAACAACAACAATGCATGTTCCTTTGGTTACTTTTAATTCCCTTCATCTCTATAGGTTTGTGCCTTACAAAAACTGTGTATGTTGTCATTTTAGTGGTGCTGAAGGGGTGAAAACTGGCAGTTCTGTAAGTAGAGGATGCACTCTCCAGTACCAAGATAAGATACTTAAAGTGCTACAGACTATGTGCAGCATTATCTTTTAAAGATTAAAAAAAATTGTTTTTGTTACTTTTAATTTTGGGTATGAGTGTTTTGCCTGCACGTACGCCTGCGTATCACTTGCATGCTCCAGGGCCAGAACAAGTAGTTCAAGCCCTTGGAACTGAAGTTACAGTTCGATTAAAAGAAAATCATTCCTTTACAAATTAATACAAATGCAGTGCCAATAAATGTTTGTTTTTTAAAATGGGCCAAATTCTTGTCAATTCATATGGTAAAATAAATGTACAGAAGTACTGGGATAGCCAAAGAGTTAGGGAATTGGCAGACAAAAAAAAAAAAAAAAAAAAAAAAAAAAATCTCCAGGAGGAAGAAGCCTCCTCTCTCAGAAGTTTGCAAACGCTGTTGGAGAGGTGGTTTATCCCTGCACTTGAGAGCTGAGGCAGGAGGAATTCCTGGTTGGCCTACAGAGTGAAATATTGCCTCTAATCTATACCCAACAAAACAAAATAAAATACACTCACACAAAACCCCAAACACCTCAGAGCCTAACATCTTACCAAGGAGTTCTCAAGTTGCTTAAACCTGCGTAGTTAAACATTACCCAGAAAGCTGGAGAGAGCTGGGAGTTTAGGAATGCTTGCTCTTCCAGAGGATCTGAGTTGAGTTCCCAGAGTCCACAAGGGAGGCTAACAATTGCCTGTAACTGTAGAAGATCCAGGATCTCCCAAGAGAGCCGATGCCTTCTTCTGGTCTCAGGCACCCTAACATATATGGCATACATTCATATATGGCAAACATACATACACACACACACACACACACACACACACTCACTACATAATAAACAAACAAAATAAATAAAAAAAATCTTTTGTGGATTTTTTTTTTTTTTTTTTTTTTGGTGTTTTGAGACAGGATTTCTCAGTGTAGCCCTGGCTGTCCTGGAACTCCTGTAACAAGGCTCATCTCGAATTCAGAGATCTGCCTATCTTTGCCTCCCAAGTGCTAGGATTAAAAGTGTGCACCACCATGCCCAGTTTAAATCTTAAGTTTAAAAAATTATAAATGGGGCCTGGAAAGATGGCTCAGCAGTTAAAGCACTGACTGCTCTTCCAGAGGACCCAAGTTCAATTCCCAGCACCCACATGGCAGCTAACAGCTGTCTATAACTCCAAGATCTGACATCCTCACACAGACACCCATGTAGGCAAGCAAAATATCAATGCACATAAAAGAAGAAATAAATTTAACGGACGGTGGTGGCGCATGCCTTTAATCCCAGCACTTGGAAGGCAAAGCCAGGCGGATCTCTGTGAGTTCAAGTACAGCCTGGTCTACAGAGCGAGATTCAGGGCAGGCACCAAAGCTACACAGAGAAACCCTGTCTTGAAAAAACCAAATAAAAAAATAAAAAAATAAAAAATAAAAAAAAAAGAAATAAATTTAAAAAATTGTAAGTGGTTTTAATTGTGTGTGTTTTTTAAAGACAGGAGGCCACTGTGTAGCCCTGGCTGACCTGGCACTCTCAAATTTTATAGACCAGGCTAGCCTAGAATTCACAGAGATCCATCTGCCTTTGCCTCCTGAATGTTGAATTATAGATGTGAGCTACTATGCTCTGCCCTGCCCATATGTTTCTTTCTTTATTTTTTTGAAATATAAATATTTAGCTGGGCTTGGCGGTGCACACTTTTAATCCCAGCACCCAGGATGCAAAGGCAAGTGGATCTCTGTGAGTTTGAGGCCAGCCTGGTCTACAAAGTGAGTTCCAGGACAGCCAGGGCTGTTATACAGAGAAACCCTGTCTTGGAAAACAAAACAACAACAAAACAAAACAAACAAACAAACAAACAAACACCTGAAGACTCCACCACTTCAGCCACTTTTATTTTAGTATGGAAATCTGTAAAAGCTCTTGGCCATCACTCAAGTGTCCTGGTGAGTTAATAATATCCCCTGTTCTTTCTGGAGGGTGGGGAGGCAGCCAGTTGGGCTAGAGATGGCTCAGTAAGTAAAAACATCTAGCTGTCCTTTGACCACACATACCATGTGGCAGTGGTCCAATTCTCTTGGCAGGAGGGTTTTTTTAAAGTTTTTAAATTTTAGATGTATGTGATTATATCTCGATGTGGGAATGCACACTCTCTTGCTGGGTCCCATGGAAGCCAGAAGAGGGTGTTGGATCTCCCTTGCTGGAAGTATAGATTGTTGAGAGGGGACTGAAATGGGTTGTTGGGAACTCAACTCCAGTCCTCTGACATCTAGAGCTCTTAACTGAAGAGCCGTCTCTCCAGGCACATACCCGAGCCACCCCCTCCCCCCCACCCCACACACACAAAGATGTTTTCCTTTTTTTTTTTTTTAAATTTATTTTTTGTTTGTTTGTTTGTTATGAGACAGGTTTCACTGTGTAGCCCTGGCTATCACAGAGTCCAAGATCCACCTGCCTTTGCCGCCCAAGTGCTGGAATTAAAGGCGTGGCCCGCCACCTGTAGAAATAATGGATTTTTTTTTGTTTTTGTTTTTTCCAGATAGGGTTTCTCTGTGTAGTTTTGGTGCCTGTCCTGGATCTCACTCTGTAGACCAGACTGGCCCCGAACTCACAGAGATCTGCCTGCCTCTGCCTCCCAAGTGCTAGGATTAAAGGCGTGCGCCACCACCACCCGGCAAATAATGGATCTTGAGAAACTGGAAATCACCAGCAATCTCTTGGTGGAAGAAGGAATTGGCTGAAGCCTTGGTGACAGCCAAAGAAGAAACCTGTCAAGGGGGAAATGATTTGTCAGGAGACACTGGAGCTGACATAGTTGTGTACACCTCTTGCCTTCTACTTAAACCTAAATCTCAGGTTAGGACCTTGAAGACGAACTGAGGGAGGAGGTGCCACTGGGTCTTTTTTTTTTTTTTTTTTTCTTTTTTCTTTTCCCAGTGTTTGCTTTTCACTACGACTGGTTAACTTAGTTAATGTCCAGCTCTGGCTCTGACCCCGATTCTAGGAACAAGGCAAAGTCCACTGGGCTCTTGGACTGTGGGTCTACCTGAAGAGACTAATGACTGACTTAAGTTCACTCTCAAACTAGCTGAAGAGGAAATCATGGAGGATTTCCCACAGGGCCCAGGACAAACTCTGCATCTTGGCTCTCCCCAGATCTCCAAGTTGGATGGTTCAGAGACTAGGGAGGTTCCCAGCATCTTCCAGCCAATCTATTTATTGTCTGTGGTAGATATTCTGAAGACCCTCTCCTTTACCCATAGTCTGGGTTTTAAACATTTAAAGTTCTTAGGCCTCTGCATGTCAAAGGGTGAGCAAAGAAATTCCCCTGAGGCAATAACAGAGCAGGCTTGAGAGACCAAAGCATATATTGATGGGAAAAGAAGACAAGAAGCTGAGAGGGTAAGTCCTGAAGCAAACCTAAATGCTGCCTGGACCTGGCAGAACATATGTATGTACAATCCCGGCTACTATGGAGACTGACGCAGAAATTCCTTTTCCCAAAGTCCAGCATTTAGACAAAAGCCAGCATTCCCTCCAGGACTTAAGATAGTCCCTAATTGCTAAAACGAGTCATTCTCCTTACCTCTGGCAAAGGGGACTTACGGGCTCTTTCATTAACCTGTGCTTGAGGTGCCTATTTAACAAATCAAAATTGACACTGGCAGCCGGTCTCGGCATCACCAAGACCTGTTACTGAGTCCTGGCTCCTCAGAACTTCTCACCCCAGCCTCTACCCTAAACCTTCCCAGCCCCTGAGCTTCCTTCCATTCCCCTACTTCTCAGATCCCTATATAACCTCAGCCATTTTGGCTCCCAGTTCTCCTGGCCTCTTCCCCTCTTGGCCCTGGCTGGCTCCATTCCTGCTCCTTGATCTCTCTTGGTCTGTGGTTCCTCTCTTGGCCTCTTGGTCTCATGGTGTTCTCTTGGCTCCTGCTTCCTCTCTCTTCTTCTCTCCCTCTTTCCCTTCTCCTCTCTTGGCCTGGTTCAGCCTGGACCCCTCCAGGTGTTTCTGGCTGTTTTCTCTCTCATATCTACAATAAACTTTCTTCTCTACCATACCTAGGAGCTGCCATGTTCTCATTTTTTTAAAAATTTATATTGCAGTTTCAAGGTGTGACTAGGCAACTTAGTGAGACCATCTCAAAAAGAAAAATATAAAAAGGAGTTGGTGATGGAGCTCGGCGGAAGGTCACTTGCCTAGCAAGTGCAAGGCTGTGGGTTCAGTTCTCACCCACCCCAGTATAACAAGAATTGCTAAGTGTCATCTGGCCAGAGGTCCCATTATGATAGGAATTCCAAAAACATTTGAAATATACAATTTAAAATGAAGAAATGCTTACACATATTTATATTAGACATAGCATTAAACTAATTTATAGCTGAGGTGGTGGTGCATACCTTTAAATTCAGCTAGAAGCAGGTGGATCTCTGTGAGTGACCCTGTCTAAAATAAAAACAAACAAACAAACAAATGCTTCACTCCCATATTACACTAGTGACTACCACATTGGATTTGTAGATGACTTTTTTTTTTTGTCAATATGGACGAGGTTCTAGTCTCAGGTTCAGTTGGCCAAAAATTTCCTGGGCTTTCTGTTTAGGCTAAATTGGAATAGTCTGAACCTTGGTAAAGTCGTGTACTCTGGAGCATTCCTTACTCCTATTCCCTGCTGTCACCTCACGGCTCGTATTCCTCCTCCCTTTGCTGATTGTTTTGAAATTTCCTTTGGGGGTGTGAACAATGGCTATACTCCCTCCTTCTAAGGTCCCAGTTGACTGGAGCAGCAAGCAGAAAGACTGCTTAGGATGCTGGGCAGTGGTGGTGCACGCCTTTAATTCCAGCACTCCGGAGGCAGAGGCAGGCGGATCTCTGTGAGTTCAAGGCCAGCCTGGTCTACAGAGCGAGTTCCAGGAAAGGCACCAAAGCTACACAGAGAAACCCTGTCTCGAAAAACCAAAAAGAAAAGAAAAAGAAAAAAAAAAAAAGAAAGGCTGCTTAGGGTAGGGACCTCAAAGGCTACAGTTCCAGAAACATCCTTAATTGTCTTGTCTAGGAATGCCAGGAAGGAGATCTGGTTTCTCCAGGTTGTAGCCTGGAAGATACACCTGAGGGTATGAACTTAGATCCCCTCTGTGAATAGCTTTGGAAATGGACCTTTGGATTTTCACAATGAAAATAGGTTATAGCTACTCTTCAACTTCATCCTGTCTCCTAAAGGATCTTCAGACAGGAGAATGATACAGTAAAGCAGGGAGTCTACCTCCAGGTGCAGACACCTGTAAGGTTATGAGAGGAGGATGAGTCCGCGGGACCACCCTAGGAAGGGGCTTATTGTAAGCCATGCTAAAGAGATAGGCAGACTCTGAGATAGTCAACTTTTTTTTCTCCCAGCATTCTTTTTTTTTTTTGCGGGGGGGGGGGGGGGGGGGGGGAGTTTCAAGACAGGGTTTCTCTGTGTCGCTTTGCCCTTGTCCTGGAACTCACTCTGTAGCCCAGGCTAACCTCAAACTCACAGAGATAAACATGCCTCTGCCATGCCCGGCAACCTGTGTCACTCCCTCCCCTAAACTCCTCTAATGTTTTTTTTTTTTTTTTTTTTTGAGCTGAGGATCGAACCCAGGGCCTTGCGTTTACTAGGCAAGCACTCTACCACTGAGCTAAATCCCCAACCCCTCTCCCAGAATTCTAACCCTACTTAGTGCAGCCCTCACAAGCACCGTGTGGTCAGATTGGATCTGTTCAGCTTCTGAGTCCAGGCTCACAAACAAGCTTTTTGTGTTGTTGTTTTGAGACAAGGTTTCTCTGTGTAGGCCTGGCTGCCCTGGAATTCCCTCGGTAGCCCAGGCTGGCCTCAAATTCACAGAGATCCACCTGCCTCTAATTCCTGAGTGCTGGGATTAAAGGATGCATTACCACCACCACATGCCCAGCTCTTTTTTTCTTTTTGATGCTGGCCAGAGCCTATGGGTGTTTTTTCCCTGGTGCTTTCTGGACTTCTGCCCTTTCTTTTCTTTTCTTTTTTCTTTTTTTTGGTTTTTCGAGACAGGGTTTCTCTGTGTAGCTTTGCACCTTTTCCTGGAACTCACTTGGTAGCCCAGGCTGGCCTCGAACTCACAGAGATCCGCCTGGCTCTGCCTCCCGAGTGCTGGAATTAAAGGCGTGCGCCACCACCGCCTGGCATTCTGCCCTTTCTTTAAAGCACCCTTCTCCTCCATGTCTGTCATGTGGTGAAGGCTTGACTCAAACAACATGGATTTCTCACCCCACCCCCACTTCTCTTCTCCACTCTCCTTCTCTGGACAGCAGCTGAAATGTACAGATTGCTGGCCTTGGGAATTTTCTTTTCTTTTTCTTTTTTTTTTTTAATGCTGAATGTGGTTTATTGAAGGAGGGAGGAGGTCTTGAATACAGGCTTACAGCATAATGGGAGAACCCCAGAGAGGAGAAGTTTGCTACCAATGTTTTATAATCTTGCATCTAAGCTGTTAATGCCCATTATGCAGGATACACAGACAAGGAACTTCCCTTAAGCATTCAGGAGGGTGGAACCCAGCAGGGAATTAGCATAGGGAGGATATCAAGGTTAAGGTCAGCAAGCAAGGCAACAGTTACCCAAAACGGGGGCCAGGACCCTACAGGTCCCCCTTTTACTAGAAAATGAGCTTCTGACTTAGGTTGTGTGGGATGTCAGCAGGTCACCTTACCCGTCATGGAGATGCCTGCCCAGGCCAAACAGGTGCTCTGTCTTAGGTTGGTGAGCGTCCCCCAGGCATTACCCGTCTCTGAATACTCATTATCATACAGGCTCTATTGTGTGTGAGCTGCAGAGTTAACTGCTGCCAAAGATCTCAAAGTGGCACTGGGCTTGCAATCTGTGTGTTTGACACAGAAAAGACCAACAGAAGTCCTAACCCACCCATAGCCAGTAGGCTAAAGGCAACTGAACTAGGGAATTTTCTTTTAAACTCTGACAAAATTGTTCTCTTCAAGTGAGCTTCGGCTTTGCTTGACTTTCAAACTTTCATCAGCAGTATGAGTTTAACAAAGTTCATCCTGGGAACTAATGAGCTTATTGAGCTTCCTTCCAGAACATGAGTGAGGAGCTACTCACAGGGGTATGGTGACGCTTCCCTCTAATGGAGTCTCCTTCTGTTAACCTTACCCAACCTATATACAACATCAGGTCCCAAGAGAGCCCCTCCCCCAGGCCTTGTGCAATTAGTGCAGGATTGCATACAAATAGCTGAGAGGAACAGCTGGACTCCCAGGTGAGCTTCCAATGCTCTGCCTCATCTCCTCCTTTTCTGAGTAAGTCTCCAGCAAGCGGCACCAGGGAGCTGATGATAATGGCTTTGCCTGGAGGACTGTGTTCTCCAACACCAACTCATTCTGTCCTCCCTCAGGTAGTTTTCAGACGGTATTTTAGTGCAAGCTCTTGGTCTCTCTGCTCTTGTCAGCTTCCCGAGGAGGCTATTGGCAGCACTGAAACTCCATGTAAAAATTCATTTCTCCTGAGGCCAGTAGATGTAAAATTTCCCCCAGTTGGCCACTGCCCAGTATGTTTTTCAGTCAGGTTTTTCAGTGTAACCTGAAAGACATTGTCTTGAATTCCTCATATTCCCTACAATATTAGATCACTGTATTATACATCCAGCTCCACACATCTTCATGGAGACTTACTTACTGGTTATGTGAACATTGATCTCTTCAGTAATTTAATGGAAAACCAATAATTCATTGACCAGATTTGGTAGCACTGGTAGATGATTACAGCTACTAGGAGGCTGAGGCAGTCAGATCCTAAATTCAAGGCCAGCCTGGGTAACAAATAAATAAATAAATAAAAATAATAAATTCAAAGAAGGACTAGAGATTAGCCCAGTGATAGAGTATTTGCCTGGCATGTGTTAAACCCTGGGCTGAGTTTCCAGAACCACAGAAAGAGCGTTTATGCTAACTCAGTGGCTAGGAGGGGTATTGCAGCATGAGTGTATTCCAGAGGCTAAGGTAAGATCATCATAAGTTCCAGGACAGCCTTAGCTACAAGACTGTACCAGGCTTTCTTTTCTTGGGTCACCAACCAGCTCCCAAATCATGACATTGAGACTTATGATTAGTTATGAATGCTTAGCTCATTTCTGGCTTGCTCTTTTAACTTAAATTAACCTGTTTCTCTTTATCTACCTTTTGCCTTTATCTACCTGGGCTTCTTACCTTTCTTTCCATATGTCTTACTTTCCTGCTTCCTCCAGTGTTTCTGCCTGTCTGGTGGTTGCCTGGTTTCTGACCCTGGGCATGTCCTCTCTTACTTCCTCATTCTCTCCTCCTTCTTCTCTCTTGAGCTTAGATTTCTCTTCTTACTTGTTCTCTCTGTCTACCAGCCCCACCTATCCCTCTCCTGCTTAGCTATTGGCTGTTCAGCTTTTTACTAGACCAATCAGGTGCCTTAGGCAGGCAAGGTGAAACAGCAACACATCTTTAGATAATTAAACAAATGCAACATAAGGGTAACACACCTTCACATAGTTATATTCCACAACATAAACAAATGAAATACATCTTTGCTTAGTTAAAATAAGATTCCACAACACCAGACTCTGCCTCAAAGAAACAAAAATGAAAAACAAAATTATTGAGTTTCAACCAGTGCCATACAGTTTGGGGTTCCAGGGATACAAGCAGAGCACAAAATGATTAAAACCCCCTGTCCTGCCCTGCATGGTGACACACCACTTTAATCCTGGCACTTGGGAGGCAGACACAGGCAGATCTCTATGTATTGGAGGTCAAGCCAATTAGGTCTTTATAATGAATGTCTCAACTAAGGAAATAAATAGATAAATAAAATTCCATCTCAATGAAGCTTGCATTCCATCAGTGAAGGAAGAAGGAATACATAGCTTTCTTTGTGGAGGATGGGGACAAAAGGTTTAGACATGGTCTCTTGTATCCTAGGTTGGTCCTGAACTCAATATCTCACTATGTGGTGGAGGCTGGCCTTGAACTCCTGAACATCTTGCTTCTGCCTCCCAACTGCTTGGATTACAAGTGCGTAGTATGTGCCACTATGCTCTTTTACAACGCCACGGATCGAACCCAGGGCCTTGTGCATGCTAGGCAAGCACTCTACCAATTGAGCTACACCCCCAGCATTTACAGTTCTTTGTTTCAGTGACAGTGTAATCCCAGTCTCTGGAGGCAGCAGAAATATGGAAGACTTGTTCATTTTTATCCTTCATCCAGCCAGTTGGAAAGAATCAATGCTACTCCTAAATTCCTCTCTAACACACTCTATACCCCAGGCTGGTGATCCACCTGCCTCATCCTTCCCAAGTGCTGAGATTACAGGTACACACGACCATATCCAGCTACAAAGCTTTTCTGTCTACCATTCTCATTTTATGCTCCTAGCTGCTGCTAAGAGAATTCTTAAAAGATCCACAAGGGGGCTGGAAAATAGTGTAGCCCAGTGACAGAGTGCTTGCCTAGCATGTGAGTGGCCCTGAGTCCTAGCCCCAGCACTGAAGAGAAAAAAAAAAAAAAAAAAAAAAAAAAAAAATTCAACACTCTGCCTGAAGCTCAGATTTCCCAATCCCTTGTGGTTCACCCTGCCTATGTCCCACCTCAGGTATTATTTTGCCTGCATACCAATGCTTGTGTTTGCCTGCTGTTGCTCCTGCCGGGAACATTTGGCTCCTCCCAGTCCTAGACTGGTAGGCAGGGCGTCTGGAGCTCTCTTCAAGCTCAGGCTGGTTTGCATGTCTCCAGGGTTCTGCACATAAATCTCTCACAGCTCTTAAGCCACTGCACCCAAATTGGCTTTCTTCTCATACTCCCAGCCAACCTCCTTGGACTTTGACCTTCACTCTGGTCCCCCCACCCCCCACCTTCCTGCATGATGTTAGCTGCCCCAAAGCCTCTTTCCTTGGCTCCTGTATGCCTATGACTCACAATTCATATCTCCAGCCCAGATCTCTTGGCTTATGAATATGTCTACCTGGATGTGCTACCCTAATATTTAAACCAGAAGTCAGTATTTTTTCCCTCCTAGTCTCATTTTATAGGGTTTGTAGGGGTTGCCAAACTCCAGCCAATAGAACATAGATGTATGTTTAATATACATCCCCCATCACAGAAGAACGGGTTTTTGTTGGTGGTGGTGTTTTTATATGCTGGCCTGAAAACTTCCAAGAATTTCCTTGTCTCTACCTTATACCTCACTTTAAGAGCACTGGGATTAGCTGGGTGGTAGTGGTGCGTGGCTTTAATCCCAGCATTTGGGAGGCAGAGGCTGGCGGATCTTTGTGAGTTTGAGGTCAGTCTGGTCTACAAAGAGAGTTCCAGGACAGCCAGGACTGTTTCACAGAGAAACTCTGTCTCAAAACAAAACAAAACAAAACAAACAAACAAAAGCACTGGGGGGTGGGTGGGTGTTACAGATGTATGCTACTGTGTCCCTTTATTTTGTTTCTTGGGGGTTGAACTCAGGTGACTGTTCATCACTATTACCCCAGTCCTAGGTTCCTAAAGACTTAAAGAGGAAAAAACTGAAGCTAGGCAGTAGTGGAGCAGGCCCTAATCTCAGCACTCAGGAGGCAGAGGCAAGCAGATCTGAGTTTGAGGCCAGCTGGGGCTACACAGAGAAACCCTTGGGGGGTGGGGGTGGGGGGATTAGGGTTGGGGGTGTAGGGTGGGGGTTTAGGATGGGGTGGGGTGGGGGGTATACAACAAAACATGAAGGAAGTGTAACATAAACTGTCTATGATATACAAACTCAAGATATTTCCTACCTGGCTTCCTATAAAATGTATCTCAAACAAGATGTGGCGGCACATACATTTATGACTCTGCACTGGGAAGGTGTGGGCAGGAAGGTAGGAGGTTGGAGGTCACCCTCAGCTACATAGTGAGTTCAAGGCCAGCCTGGGATACATGAAACTCAGTTTCAAAGCAAAAAAGGAACACAAAACCTTGTTTAGGGCCTGTGGTATAGTGGCTCAGTGGATAAAAGCCAGAGAGGGGACTATCTGATCCAGAACCCATGGTGGAAGGGGAGAACCAACTTCTAAAAGTTGCTCTCTGAAGTCCACAGGCACAACATTTTTTTCTGTTTTATTTTCATATGAACCTAGAACTGTGAGGATGCATTTGTTGCCCCTCTAGGCTGGCATGGAGGCTCACCCAGGAAGTCTCAGACACAGCAAGATCTGTAGTTGAAGGCTGTCCTTGGGGACTTAGACCTTCCTATTGTTCTGCTTCTCCTGGCTCAGGCAGGGCGGGTTTCAAGTAAAGGCTGGTTAGTGCACAGGCACAGCCTGGCAGTGGCTGCTGGGGTTACCTATGTTCACTAACATCTGAGAGGGAAAATCTTACCCCCTACACAGAACAGAAGGAATTCCCATCTTATGCCACTAACTAACCAGGCCAGGAAGCCATCTCAGCTTTTACTGTACGGCTTTCAATCTTAACCCAAATCTAAATAGTAACCAAGTATCAAAATATTTTTTAATCAGGCTGGAAAAACTACTCAGAGTGTGAAGCATTTGCTGCTCTTACATTAGCTCTACATTAGGCTGCTCACAACACCCTGTAACTCTAGTTCTGAGGGATCCAAGATCTTCTTGCATACATGTAGAAAACAGACAAAAATTCTTAGCTGACCATGGTGGCACACACCTTTAATAATACCGTTTTCCAGCTTAGATGCAAGATTGTAAAACATCGGTAGTGAACTTCTGCCCTCCGGGGTTCTCCCATTGTGCTGCTTTACGCCTGTATTTAAGACCCCTTCCCTCCTTCAATAAACGGCATTGGGGGGGGGGGATTTATACTGTATCAAGTTGATAATAGAAAAATAAATAATAAATAAAAATTGAAAAAACTTAGAAAAGAAACACACAAAGATAATGATGATCTGGGGTGGGTTAGTTGGAAGGGAAACTGGGTAAAAAGGTGAGGAAGAGATTTCGCTTCATGTCTTTCAAATTTTTTCCTTTCTCTTTCCTTCTTTCTTTCCCTTTTTGGGACTAACTTAATTATAATTCCCAAGGTCAACATTCTGTTACAACTAGATAAAACAGATGCCTGATTTTTTTATGTGCAAAAATAATGTTTTCTTAAGTATTGATTTGCTGTTAATAGTGTTTATAACAATATTTTGTTTTTCCCTTCACTAAGTAAGACACTTCAAGCCCATGATTAAATTTCTCCAAATGCTGTTTATATACTTTCCTATTAGGTAAAGCCTTCACTTGCTAAATAGATACTGTCTTAATAGCAAAAATAAAATAAAAATAAAAAATAAAATAAAGTAAAATAAAATTTAAAAAAAAGAAAGAGTTTCACAGGACCAGGACAAACACCTAGCACTTCAGTAAAATCAAATAAATAAATAAATAAATAAATAAATAAATAAATAAATAAATAAATAAAAATAATACCGTTTTCGATCGACTTTTACAATGTAGTGTAGCCTACATTGGCCTTGACATAGACATGAATGAAGAATAGATTGGTCTTGAACTCAGATTTTCTTGTCTCAGATCCCCGAAGGCTGGGATTAACACCATGCCCGGCAAATGATTCTAATTGTATCTGCCATAGGATAAAAACATGGTAGAGCCAGGCGGTGATGGCACACGCCTTTAATCCCAGCAATCAGGAGGCAGAGCCAGGCGGATCTCTGTGAGTTCGAGGCCAGCCTTGGCTACAGAGTGAGTTCCAGGAAAGGTGTAAAGCTACACAGAAAAACCCTGTCTCGGAAAAAAAATAAAATAATAATGGTAGAATTGTGGTGATATGGGAAGAAAAGGCTAGGACAGGAAGAGGCTGAAAGCTTATCAGTCTTTACTGCAAAAAAAGGCTGGATCAGACCCTAATGAGAGGGACCCAAGACCACAGAGACAATCTGTTTCCCAAAAGGCATTGTCAAAGGCAATAAATACATTCCTCTCACAACAGATCAGATGGTGCTGTTTCTAGAGACACCTCAATCAAGGATGCCAAAGATGATAATTAGGCTGCATTTACTTCAGGCTAAAATGATACATAACCTTAGGTTTCTAGCACTCTCTTCTTTCCCCTAAACCTAAATAGCACCCCTCATAAATCCTCTTTACAATCTTGTTTACTGAGAAAATTTCTTTAGCTTTTAACTTCGTTATAAATTACATTCTTTAGACAATTCTGGAGAGAAGGGGGAGTCCTTAGCAAGCTGTAGAGGTATAATTCAGAAAGCCACAAGAGTATATATCCCCATTGTAAACACACTTAAAGGCCTCTGTTAGAGAGGCTCACACTTGTCCTGTCCCCTCCCTCCCCCATCAATCCAACTTTGTTTCATTTCTGGCTCACTCTGAAATTAATTTCTTTATGGACACCACAAACCCCAGGTTTGCTTGAGTGGAGACTTCTAAGAACTCGGGCAACTGTAGATGTGGTGAGGAGCTGTGTCCCCTTTGCCAGTGGCAGATCTAACACAAAGATGAGTACCACTTCAATTGTACCACATTCCTCCTGCTCCCTGTCCAGTCTTGTTTCCATTAACTCCTTCCTTTTAGTAGTTAGGAGTACTTGTTCTTCTGGCAGAGGATCCAGGTTCGATTCCCAGCACCCACCTGGTAGCTCACAACCATCTTTAACTCTAGTTCCAGGAAATCCCATGGCCTCTTCTGACCTCTGTGGGTACCAGGCATACATGCAGTACACATTCAAATGGGCAAAACACCCACACACATAAAATAAATGAAAAACAAAACAAAAAGCACCCTCACACGTTTCTAACAAAAACTATATCGGGGCTGGAGAGATGGCTCAGAAGTGTAGAGTATTTGCTGCTCTTCCAGAGGACCCAGGTTCGATTCCTAGCAACCATATGGCGGCACAGGCTCACAACAATCTGTAACTCAAGTTCTAGTTTTTGATGCCATGGGCCTCAGATGGAGAACTCACTGACTCAGCTCAGTGCCCAGCTGTTGATGCAGTCTTCTTGACTTCCTACAAGTCTGCCTGTCTGTCTGTGTGTACCTGGACCTGACCTGCTGTGTCCTTTTCCTAAAGTCTTTTAACTGCAGCAGCTCTCTCCTGGTGCTTGACTCTGTCTCAGCCCACTTCTAGCCCTCTTGAGTGCTGCTGAAGCCTCTTTAGCTGATACTCATTCTGTAACCCATACATAGGTGCATATATATATATATATATGTATATATGTGTGTGTATACATACATACATACATATATATATATATATATATATATAAAGATATGTTGATTTATTGACTTGTGCTATGTAATATACGATATGAAGACAAATTGCTGTCTTTGGATCCATTACACCCTGTAAATTTGTTATTCAATAATATTCTGACGCTGACGCTGTGGAAAGACAAGCATACTTGCCTGTGTTTCTGGCCTAGTGTGTACATGACCATTTGCTTTTTCAAGGTTGGCTCAGGCTTGCTCAGGTTTGTGCTGATACTCCTATCTTACCCTCCCTCCCAAGTAGCTGGAACTGATTATACAGGCATGAGCCACCACTTCTGGCTTTATACCAATGAGTCTTTGAAGTCTTTGATCATATTTTCCTTACAAGTTGAGACTTCTATTTTTTCTTTTAGAAACAAGTTTTTTTTTTTTAAGATTTATTTATTTTAATTTTATGTGTCTGTCTGAATATCTGTCTGCATGTATGTATGCTACATCCTGCTCAGCTTAGGTCCAGGAACTCTGCTAGAGGAAGTGAGGTAATGAAGAAAAGACAGACACAATAAAACTGGGATCAGGTCGGTTCTGTTATTGCTACTTGCCTCAACTTGGAACCTCAGCATATTTATTAGGTACAGCATGGGGATTGGGGGGTATGGGGATTAGCTAGTTTCAGTAGGAGAACTCTGTAGGCAAGCAGCTCAGGTTGTAAACATCCAGTGGGAGGAAGCTACAGTTTCTAGTCTTTGCACACCCTGATCCATAAACATTCATACTGTGACGCCTGGGGAAAGTTTGCCATTGTTTTGGAGCCTGGCCCATATGGGTAATGATTTTGCCAATTTCCCACGGGCCAATTGGTTTCAGAGTCTTCCACAGGCTCTGTCCATGTCAAGATACACATTTACTCAGGACTTCATTCAATCAGAGCTTCCTCTGCTTCTCACGTGTACATGTATGTGCACCACATGTGAGCCTAGTGCTCTTGGAAGCCAGAAAAGGGCACCAGGTTCCTTAGAACTGGAGTTACAGATGGTTGTGAGCCCCTGTGTGGGTGCTGAGAATCGAATCTGCTAGGACAACATGAGTTCTTGACCAATGAGCTATCCTTTCAACCCGACAAGCAAGTTTCCTAGAACTATCTACTTTCCTTACCACGCCCCAGCCCCCATTTTCCGTTCACACCTAGTTTGCAAACCAGCATCTTCCTGTCTTCCTTTCCACTCAATACTGTAGAATGACGTTGAACTACTTCTACTTCTTCTTCTTCTTCTTCTTCTTCTTCTTCTTCTTCTTCTTCTTCTAGCAATTATTTTTTTTTTAAAGATTTATTTATTTATTTATTTATTTATTTATTTATTTATTTATTTATTATGTATACAGTGTTCTGTCTGCACACATACCCGCAGGCCAGAAGAGAGTACCAGATCTCATTACAGATGGTTGTGAGCCACCATGTGGTTGCTGGGAATTGAACTCAGGACCTTTGAAAGAGCAAGCAGTGCTCTTAACCTCTGAGCCATCTCTCCAGCCCTTCTTCTTCTTCTAAAGATTAATTTTTGGCCGGGCGGTGGTGGCGCACGCCTTTAATCCCAGCACTCGGGAGGCAGAGGCAGGTGGATCTTTGTGAGTTCGAGGCCAGCCTGGTCTACAGAGCGAGATCCAGGAAAAGGCGCAAAGCTACACAGAGAAACCCTGTCTCGAAAAAACCAAAAAAAAAGATTTATTTATTTATTATGTACACAGAAGGTGCCAGATCTCATTACAGATGGTTGTGAGCCACCATGTGGGTGCTGGAAATTGAACTCAGGACCTCTGGAAGAGCAGTCCGTGCTCTTAACCTCTGAGCCATCTCTCCAGCTGGACGTTGAACTTCTGATCCTCTTGCCTTCACTGCCTGAGTGCTATGAATACAGGCTTGGGCCACCACAACTTCTTTCTTTGGTGCTGGAAATGAGGCAAGCATACACCTCTGGCCCTTTCCTCACTTCTGTGCATCATCTGACACCTACCTGGTCTCCAAAGCGAGTCCCAGGAAAGGCGCAAAACTACACAAAGAAACCCTGTCTCACAGAGTTTCTCTGTGTAACAGCCCTGGCTGTCCTGGAACTCGCTTTGTAGACCAGGCTGGCTTTGAGCTCACAGAGATCCGCCTGCATCTGCCTCCTGAGTGCTGGGATTAAAGGAGTGGGCCACCACCGCCCGGCTTGAACAATGTTAAGAGTCCAGAAAGGCCAGGTATGGTGACACAGGCATGGAAGGGAAGCTGAAGAAGGAGACTGTGAGTTTAAAGGCTCTTGTTTTAGAAGACACAAAAAGAACAGGAGACATTGATGACATTGCCGCAAAAGAACATTTTCATGTGAATGACTAAGAGACTATTTTAAGTGAATGTAGTATTGTAATCATATTAAATACATTTAGAGATCCAGACCATAACTCAGCACATTAAAGGGCCAGAGCATCCTTGCCCTGCTGCTTTTCTGCTAATGCAGGACGGTGCTGGGAAAACCAGTGTGACAAGAAGGAAGAAGGGACTCTGTTGGCCTCGACTTACAACTTAACGTGGTGATGAAGGAGAATGATTAAATTCCACAAGAGGGCTGAAAATGCTCTTGCTAAGCTTCTAATCAAACTGGCAGGGAGTCCCTCCAATAAAAAAAAGTGGGGATCACTGGTTGTACAATAACACTTAAAATATTTAACTGTGCTGGGGATCAAATCCATATTGTCATACAATTTTAAATTTGATAAATACTGAGATAAATAGGCCAATAAGTAGCTTTATTTAAAATCTTAAAATTTGATTTTTTCATTTAATTGCAGTTAATTTTTACAAATTTTTACAAATGAATCTCTTCATGAACTTTTTTTTTTTTTTTGGATACAGGGTCTCACTATGTAGCCTTAGCTGATCTGGAACTCACTATGTAGCTCAGGCTGCCTCTAACTCATAGAGATCTGCCTACCTCTATATCCTGGGTGCTAGGATTAAAGGCATTCCAGGACAACCAGGGCTATACAGATAAACCCTACCTCCAAAAATACGAACAAAACACTGTAACAAAAATATACACTCACCAAAAAGGGATAGGGTAGGGCCCTAGGACTGGAGAGATGGCTCAGTGGTTAAGAGCACAGGCTGTTCTTCCAGAGGTCCTGAGTTCAATTCCCAGCACCCACATGGTGGCTCACAACCATCTGTAATGAGATCTGGTGTCCTCTTCTGGCATGCAGGCATATGTGCAGATAGAACACTGTATACATAATAAATAGAATCTTAAACAAAAACAAAAAGAGTGCTTGCTGAGGCCCACTGATATGGCTCAGCAGGTAAAGGAGTCTGCTAATAGCCTGATGCCCCAAATTCAAGGCTCAGGATTAACAAGGTAGGAGTGAACTGACTTCTGTAAGTTGTCCTCTGATCTCCATATGCTACGGCACAACCCAGCCCCGATACAGACGCATAAATAAACAATACAATAAGATATTTTCTTTTCAAAACAGATGTAGTTGGTTTTTTCTTCCTACTCTTTTGGGGCCTGCTGCCCAGCTTCCAAATAAATACACAGAGACTTATTCTTACTTATGAATGCCCGGCCTTAGCTTGGCTTGTTTCTAGCCAGCTTTTCTAACTTAAATTGTCCCCTTTCTCTTTAACTACAATTTGCCTCTGGGCTTTTTACCTCTCTTTATCCTATTTATCTTGCTTTCCTTCTTACTCTGTGGCTGATTTACAGCTGGGTGGCTGGCCTCTATCGTCCTCCTCTCCTGTTCTTGCTCCTTGCTCTTCCCTCTAGATTTCTGCTCCTATTTGCTTTACCTGCCAGCCCTGCCTATCCTTTCTCCTGCCTAGCTATTGGCTATTCAGGTCTTTATTAGACCATGAAGTGCTTTAGACAGGCAAAGTAACACAGCTTTACAGAGTTAAACAAATGCAACATAAAGGCAGGCAGTGGTGGTGCACACCTTTAATCCCAGCACTCAGGAGGCAGAGCCAGGCGGATCTCTGTGAGTTTGAGGCCAGCCTGGGCTACCAAGTGAGTTCCAGGACAGGCACCAAAACTACACAGAGAAACCCTGTCTCCAAAAACCAAAACCAAAACAAACAAACAAACAAAAAACAAATGCAACATAAAAGAATGTAACACATCTTTGCATCATTAAACAAATATTCCACAGCATAAATGAATGTAACACACCTTAAATTAATATTCCACAATGCAACTATGAAGACCAGAGATTGGGTCCCAATACCCACATAACAGTCAAAGTATGGCCATTCATACCTGTAACTCTATGGATATAGGGTGAAAATCAGGCATCCCTGGGGCTCCTCTTTATCCCAAGGCCAAAACTTAGCTATGTGGCTATATGTAGCTACAGGGTGGTGCTGGTGGGGTAGTTTAGAAACGTTTCCTTTTCTTTTTCTTTGTGAGGTCTGTTTGTTCAGCTATAAATTAGGTAGGCCTTTCACTATTAAAAAGGAAAAAATTGGTTACTGGGGACAATGAATGATTTCTGCCACAAGAAGAATATATCAGAATGTACCAGAATGTATCAAGTCACATTCCTGCAGACTTCTTAGAAATCTTTATTTCCCATGTTTTAACCAAGATTGTTTTATCAGACAGTTCTTGCTACTGATACATTTTATCATTTATTACAAGGACTATTTTAACTCTAACCTATCCTTAAATAACCTGTATAGGGTATCAACCAGTATCAATGAGGCATCTCCCCAGCCCAACAAGGACATCCCAGTGTGGATCACAACTCTCTCTCTGCCTTGACTTTTTCATATTTGTCTCACACATGCCAGGCAAGCACCTTACTCCCGAGCTCCCTCCTAGTCCTGCCTTGATCTTCAGCGGAAAAGTTCTATCCTAAACTGTTTTCTATCCCCTGGTAACATCATCCATGAGGCTTTCCCACTGCTGAGCTAAAATCTAGCTTTTCATTCTTATTGTTGGTTTGATATTTTCTTTTCTTTTTAAAAAAATGATTGATTTGCTTGGCGGTGGTGGCCCATGCCTTTAATCCCAGCACTAGGGAGGCAGAGGCAGGTGGATCTCTGTGAGTTCGAGGCCAGCCTGGTCTCCAAAGCGAGTTCCAGGAAAGGTGCAAAGCTACACAGAGAAACCCTGTCTTGAAAAACCAAAAAAAAAAAAAAAAAAAAAAAAAAAAAGAAAACAAAAACAAAAAAAAAACCCAAAACCCAAAACCCAAAAACCAAAACAAAGATTGATTATTTTTATGTGCATTGGTGTTTTGCCTGCATGTATGTCTGTGTGAGGGTGTTGGATCCTCTGGAACTGAAATTACACACAATTGTGAGCTGCCTTAATGGGCCCTGGGAATTGAAGCCAGGTCCTCTGGAAGAACAGCCAGTGCTCTTAACTGCTGAGCAGTCTCTCAAGCCTGGTTTTGTTTTTCCAAGATAGGGTTTCTTGGTATATCCCTGTTGTTCTGGAACTCATTCTGTCCCCCCCCCCCCCAAGAGCTGAGGACCGAACCCAGGGTCTTGCGCTTGCTAGGCAATTGCTCTACCACTGAACTAAATCCCCAACCCCCTGGAATTCATTTTGTAGACCAGGCTGGCCTCGATTCAGAGATCCACCTGCCTCTGCCTCTGCCTCCTAAGTGCTGGGATTAACGGTGTGCACCACTTCACAGTTGAGTTTTTCATTCTTCACTTTTGGAGTCCTTGTAAACCATCCAGCTGCTTAAAGTCTACACCCGCCAGTGTAGTCCACAGGGATCTTATTTTCAACCATATGAAACTCTCCCCTTCCCCTTCCTATATTCCTTATTTTGGTGGCACTGGAGAGGCAGAGGCAGGTGGATCTCTGTGAGTTCGAGGCCATCCTGGTCTACAGATCGAGTTCCAGGACAGGCACCAAAACTACACAGAGAAACCCTGTCTCGAAAAAAACAAACAAATAAACAAAAGACTTGTCTTCTGACCTCCACACATATCCTCACTCACCCACCCACACAAAATGAATAAATAAATGTAGTAGAAATGATACAGTAAGAGCTGTGGAAACAGCTCAGTGGTGGAGTATTTGCCTAGTGTGCGGAGACTCTGGGCTCAATCCTGAGTACTGGGGGAAATAAGGTACAGAGAAGAAAACAAACAAACAAAACTAAATTTTAACAAATAAAACTTACATTTATTAAGTCAAAAACTGCTCACTGAATTCACACTGTACTCTGTGCTAAGAGCTATCAGAGGACCAGATGCCACCTGAACATGGACCAAAAGACTCTTACATTTTTATTCTCAGCAGCTTTTTAAATTATGTGTACATGTGTATCTGTGTATGTCACATGTGTACAGGTGCCTTTGGAGACCAGAGGGGTCAGATCCCCTGGGACTGGATTTAACAGGTAGTTGCAAGCCAATGTGGGTGTTAAGAATTGACTTGAGCCCTCTGAAATAGTATGGCTCTTAACCACTGAGCCATTAATTCAGCCCCAAAGATATTTTAATGTAAAGTTTTAAAAAGAGGGTAAAGAGAAGCAAAGAGGCACTCAGAAAAAGAGACTTAGATTTTAAAAACTGACCAGGCTGGGCAGTGGTGGTGCACGCCTTTAATCCCAGCACTCAGGAGGCAGAGCCAGGCAGATCTCTGTGAGTTCGAGGCCAGCCTGGTCTACACAGCGAGATCCAGGACAGGTACCAAAACTACACAGAGAAACCCTGTCTCAAAACAAACAAACAAACAAACAAACAACAAACAAACAAAAACCTGACCAGGCATGGTGGTACATGTCTTTAATCCCAATACTCTGGAGGTAGAGGCAGGCAGATCTCTTTGAGTTTGAGGACAGCCTGGCCTATAAGAGAGAATTACAAGCCACACAAGACTACAATAGTGAGTCTGTCTCAAAATCATTTTCAATTTTTTAAAATGTTTTACAAAATATTGACAAATAATTCACATAGTATACAATTTGCCTGTTTGCACAATTTGATAGACTTTAGTTCAGTATCCTCATAGGCCCAACAAAATCATTTTTTTTTTTTTTTAAATTTATTTATTTATTATGTATACAGTGTTCTGTCTGCACATATCCCTGCAGGCCAGAAGAGGGCACCAGATCTCATTACAGATGGTTGTGAGCCACCATGTGGTTGCTGGGAATTGAACTCAGGACCTTTGGAAAAACAAGCAGTGCTCTTAACCTCTGAGCCATCTCTCCAGCCCCCCAAAATCATTTTTTTAATCGAAAAAAATTATGTGTGTGTCTATGTATGGGTATCTACATGTGACTGCAGGTATTCAAGGAGGCCAGAGGCTTCCAACACTGCTGGATCTGGAGTTAAAGCAACTGTGAGTCACCTAATGTGGGTAGTAGGAACCAAACTGCAAGAGCAGCAGGTGCTCTTACACCCTCAACTATCTTTCCAGCCCTCAGAGGAAAAGATACACTAAAGAACATGGGTACAGATTTCTGAGAATCACCAATTTTTGTTGTTGTTGTTTTTGAAGACCGGATTTCTCTGTGTAACAGCTCTGGCTGTCCTGGAACTCACTTTGTAGACCAGGCTGGCCTCGAACTCAAAGAGATCTGCTTGCCTCTGCCTCCTGAGTGCTGGGATTAAAGGTGTGTGTCACCACTGCCTGGCTATTTTTTATTATTTTTAATTATGGATATGTGTATGTCTGTGCACAGTGTCTGTGGAGGCCAGAGTCATTTTATCCCCTGTAAGTAGAGTTACGTGGAGTTGTAAGTTGTCTGACATTAGTGCCAGGAACTGAACTCAGGTCCTCTGGAAAAACAGTAGGCTCTTCGTCACTGAGCTCTCTTCAGTATCCCGTCCCCTTCTAATGTGTATGGGTGTCTGGTGCATAGATGTGTGTGTATCATGTGTATGTCTGGTGTCCACTGAGGCCAGAGAAGGGCACTGGATCTCCTAGAACTGGAGTAACAGATGGCTGTGAGCTGCCATGTGGGTGCTGGGAATTGAACCCAGGTCCTCTGGAAGAGCAACCAGTACTCAGTCTCTGAGTCAGTTTTCTAGCCCTGATGTTTGGCTTAAAAAAAAAGGGACGGGGGAGGGTTTTGTAGGCTAATCTGCCTTCAGGCCTGTCATACTTCTGGCTCAGTCTCCTGAATGCTGATAAGACCTTTTTTTATTTTTAATTTAAATTATTTCTTTGACAGTCCTCAAGGCATATGGGAAGACTTGGCTATGTCCACCTGGACCCTGCATGTCCCAGGGCTTTACTTATCTGCCTCCACTCTCCTAGGGCTATACTGCAAGATTTTTGCTTCTGTGTTACTCCCTGTTCATCTTCCCATCCTCCATTTGTCTATCCAAAACAGAACCAAAAAGGTCATGAAGCCACAGAAAAGTGATCCTGAAATGAAATATAGAAAATATCTTAGGATATTCAGAAGGAATCCAAACGTACTAAATTTTGGACAAATTCAGGGACAAGCAGGGTTTACATTCTTAGTTACAGTGCATTTGAGACAGCACAAAGGCCTGGCTGCATTAATCTAGGATCATTGGCCTAAAGAGACAAGCTCAATCCCACAGGATCAGAGCCCAATCTCGCCCCATTTTACCAGGGGAGGTGAGTGCTCTGGCCGGCCTCAGGCCCTGCAGGACCCAGAGGTACTGATGCTAGCATCTGATATCAGTCCTAGTTTGTTTTTCTCCACTGCAGGCCTGCCTCCTTATCTCTGACTGCACTTATCTCCTTAAGCACTGGAGAGCCTAAGCCTTGAGGTATACCACAGACAATGAAATTGGGGGTGCTGGGAAGACAGCAAAGTATTTGCCTAGCAAATGTGAAGTCTTTTGGGGTGTATGTGGGGTTGAAGGTAGTGTTTAATCCCTATCACCACACACAAACAGCAATTGGAGTTGAAAGGTTGACTATATTGGTTTAGTCTGAATTAACAATGCATTTCATGGAGGCCTTGGGTCATGGGCCCATCCTTGCGATTTCTATCGTAATGGTATGTAGGTAGACAGGAATAGGGAGGGGCAGTGAGTGAAATAAATGATTCTGGACAGAACAAAAAAAACGTTTAGTTGGAACAGAGACTGTAGAATATTAGGAGATCAGTTCTCAGTGAGAGGACTAGAATGGCACCAATGAACTCAGAAATAAGGCATGTGCTTGGTCAGCATGTTCTCATTGCTCATGGCAGTTACTCTCTACTACGGCACTGCAGGTACCACATTAGCAAATCCCAACCTCTGTCCCAGCGAAGTGCAGACTAGGTTCTAACAAGCCTCTGGCCATAGTTCTACCAACCTACAGGCTTATTTTCTGTTTGTTTCTATTTAGGTACCACACTGGATATATAGTGTTGACTCAAGGTCAGTTTATGCAGGTCCTGGTGGCACAGAGTAATCTCAGCATGTAGGAAGTGGAGGTAGGAGAGTTCAAGGTCATCCTTCCTGATGGAATTCTAGGCCAGCCTAGAGCCACAGAATTATGGTTCACAATCAATCATTTCCAAATGGAAAAATTCAAACAAAACCTAACACACAGTCTGCAGCTACAACTCACACCCCCAAGAAGCTTTTATGTACATATGTATTATCCCTAGGGCACACCACAGTCTCCTCATGTTTGGGAAACTGGCTAGAACTCAGGACTCATTTGGGGATCTTGTTAAATAGCAAAACTACCAACAACCATGAAGCCCCAAATGGGCACTGCACAGAGCATGATGGGGGTGTTGGTTTAGCACCTGAGAGCTGAAGCAAGCAGCAGCAGGCCTTCTTGTCAGCCCTCTGTGGGAAAACACTCTGTATAGGACCCCTTATCAAATGACTGCGAAAGCCCCGTGTTGATTTGGGTTACACATGCATTTTAGTAAGTGGATAACTTCAGAAATGTAGAAGCTCAATGAATGCATAGCCTTTTTTTTTTTTTGGTTTTTTGAGACAGGGTTTCCTCTGTGTAGTTTTGGTTCCTGTTCTGGATCTTGCTCTTTAGACTAGGCTGCTGGCCTTGAATTCACAGGGATCCGCCTGGCTCTGCCTCCTGTGATGGGATTAAAGGCCTGCACCACCACCGCCCGGCAATTATTGTGTTTTTCAGATGGGCCTGTGTCCCCAGTCTAGCCTTGAACACCTGCTCCTCCTGCCTCTGCTCCTCAGTGCTGGGACTACAGGCATGCAGCACCACACCTGCTTTTATGTAGTGTTGGGGGTTAAGTCTGGGGCTTCCTGCATGCTGGGTAAGCACTCTACCAACTGAACTCTTCCTAAGCTAGTTCTAGGCTCTTTACATTTATGAGCCCATTTCTTTCTCAGTGCCTATGAAGCAATGACTTTTTTTTTTTTTGGTGCTGAGGATCAGACCAAGGACCTTGAGTATTCCAGGCAAGGTCTGTATTTATCATTTTGTGCTACTTTCCAACCATAGTCTACTTTGTCTTTCCAAATGTGTGTGCTGCTTGCACACACTCTCCACTTTTTTTTTTTTTTTTTTTAAACAGGGTCTCACTATGTAGTACTGTCAGGCCTGGAATTCCTTCTGTAGACCAGCCTGGCCTGGAACTCACAAAGATCTGCCTGCTTCTGCCTCCTTATTACACTGCTTCTATTAAAGGCAAGTTCGACTGGCCTCACCTTATTTTCTGAGACAGGGTCTCTTATTTAACCTGTGGTTTACTGATTCAGCTAGGTTGTCTATTTTCATCCTACGTCTGGGGTTACAGATGTGTACCTCTGAGTCCTGCTTTTAAGTGGGTGCTGGGGATGCACACTCAGGCCCTCATACTTGTACAGCAAGCACCTTACCCACTAACCATCATTCTGGCTCTAAGAAATTGAGGCAGAAGGTAGAGACTTTGCCTACTAGTTAACAACTCGAGAACAAATGTTTAACTACAATGCTATTGGCGGTAATGGTCCTGGTTGACTCTCAACCCTCCTTCCAACCCCTCCCCACCCACTTCTTGCTTCCTCTCTTCTCTGCTCCCACTCACCCCCACCACTGGTCACTGCTTTTTACTGAAATAGAACAATAATAAACCATTTTACCCCTAATTTCTTCCTTTTGCTCAGAAACCCCAAAAATCAAATTTTGAGAGGGTGATGCATGATGACAGTCTCAGCATTCAGGAGGCAGAGGCAGGAGGATCAGAAGTCGAAGCTAGCCTTGGCCACATAATAAGTAAGTTTAAGGCTGGTGTGGGCTATGGTAAAACCTTCTCTCAAAAAAAAAAAAAAAAAAAAAAGATTTTAGTTGTCTGAATCTGTTTCAAACTGGAGCTAACACATCCCTAAATCCTTAAGCCATGTGGGTGCTGGATTCAAACCCATGTCCTTCAATAGAGCAGTTAGTGCTCTTAACCACTGAGCCATCTCTCCAGTATTTTTTCCCCTAAATATCAAAAGTAGTAACATAGGCTTTTTTTTTTTTTTAATGCAATCAGCAAGAATGTTGTTTATTCCAGCATGCTGGGGTCAGCCAGCCAGCCAACAAAATGGCTGCAACCCCCAGAGAAGCACAAGAATAATAACTTTTTTTTAACCTTAAGCTACCCATCTGATCTCTTGCTTACAAGGATGACACTATTCTACCACGTCAGAAGACCACAGCAGTAATCTATAAAATAGCTGTAAATGGAAGTATTATTTTTTGGAAGTATTATTATTATTATTATTTTATTTGAAACAGGCTCCTACTATGTAGCTCTGGTTATCCTAGAACTCACTATGTAGACCCGGCTGGCCTTTCATTCATAGAGATCTGCCTGCCTCTTGAATGCTGAGATTAAAAGCATGCATCACGGGCTGGAGAGATGGTTCAGCGGTTAAGAGCACTGGTTGTTCTTCCAGAGGTCCTGAGTTCAATTCCCAGCACCCACATGGTGGCTCACAACCATCTGTAATGAGATCTGGCACCCTCTTCTGGCCTGCAGGTGTATATGCAGACAAAATACTGTATACATAGTAAATAAATCTTAAAAACAAAAACAAAAACAAACCATACATCACCATGCCTGGCAAATTCAAGTATTTTAATGTGGAAGGTAAACTTGGTTAACCATCTACACAAATATTCCTTCTGCTTGCTTGCTTTTAGACTTCATTTCACTTCCATTCTCCAACACTGCTGGTTGGGAATGGTGGTGTGAGTGTTTAATCCAGAGGCAGATGGATTTCTGAGTTTGAGGCCAGTCTGGTCTACAGAATGAGATCCAGAACAACCAGGGCTACACAGAGAAGCCTTGTCTCAAAAATAAAACAAACAAACAAAAAAAAATTTTTTTCCCCCAGACAGGGTTTCTCTGTGTAGCTTTGTGCCTTTCCTGGAACTCTGTAGCCCAGGCTGGCCTTGAACTCACAGAGATCCGCCTGCCTCTGCCTCTGGAGTGCTGGGATTAAAGGCGTATGCCCTTAACACCCGGCATAAACAAAACAAACAAGAAAAAAATTGTTTTCTGGCCTCCCAGTAGGTGTCATGGCATATGTGCACCAACCCCTACACACACACACACACACACACACACACCACACACACCCCTACCCATACTCCCTCCACTAATGCACATATATATCATATACACATATCCATGCACATGCTCATGTGCACTCACACACCCACAAATAATAAAAAATAAAGGAAAAAAATTAATGACAAGGCTAGTATGGGCTATATAGTTAGATCTTGTCTCAGGGGAAAAAAACAAAACAAAACAAAACAAAACAAAACAAAACAATATAACTTAAGCCAAGTCCAAACATTTTGTGGTGAAATATTGAAAGCTTCCCCATAAGTCTACAAACAATCATTTCTCTTTGAAGGGAACAAGCATGGTGAGGATTAAGACTGAGAATGGGTGTAATCTAGAGTGGGATGGTAACTTCAGCACCTAGGAGGTGGAGGCAGGAGGATCACAAGTGCAAGACTAGCAGCAAGTGCATACACAGTGAGACTTTCTCATAAAGAGAACAGGGCGGGAGGGATGGCTCAGGGTTAAGATCACTTGCTGTGCTTGTGAAGGACCCAGGTTTGGTTCCCAGCACTCTATGCTGGCTCACAATGGACTGTAACTCCAGTACCAAGAATCAGATGCTGCACCAGGCACACACATGGTGCACAGACATACATGTAGACCAACACTTAGATCCATAAAATAAATATCTCACAGAACAGCCCAAACCCAAACAACCTCTCCTAAAGAACCCCTCCCATACCAGAGACCAAATATGATTAAAAAAGGAATGCCATTATTCATAGAAGAGATGGACTAGTCATAGAAAATCTAAAGTCATCTACAGGTAACGAATTTGAGTTAGTAGCTGACTTAGCAAGACCACTAGCCAGAAGAAAATTTACTAGAAACACAAGTCAACTTTGGGGAGCTGGTTTTGGCCCAGTGGTAGAGTGTCTGCTTAACATCTGGAATCATTTGTGTCACCACCACCCCCAGCTAAGTAGAAACAGGACACACAATTTGGAGAAGCAATTATCAGTTAAAAAATGATGACTGAAAAAAAGAAACACCTAGAAGTCTAAGAAAATAAATGTATGATTTCTACACTATCATGTAGTAAGATTATTTACCTAGATAGTTTGCAAAGGAAAGTTAGACACAATACTAACAAGATATCAGTTCATGAAAATTTATCCATATACTAAATGCAACACCAATGAAAATATCACTTGTTTTTTTTTTTTTTTTTTGCGGGGGGGGGGGGGGGGGGGAGGCATAATCTGATTGTGAAAATAAATGAGGAAAAGAAAGTCACTGACAGGCGACTGAACTCCTGTTGTTTTCATGGAAAAGGTGATGTTGGCTCCTTTGGTATTTCCTGCTATATTCCAAACAGCATTTCAGAGTCTCTACTCCTGAAGAGCCTCAGGGAAGGAGATTCCAGGGTCACATAACTGGGGGAAAAAAAAGCTTCAGTTGCAGTCTCCTCTTGGAGATTCATGACACACAACAGGGTTTTGTTCTGTTTTTATTAGCATGTAGTCATTATGCAAAGCAATAGGTTTCATTGCGACCTCTTCATGCCCGCATGTAACAACTTGCATCATATTCACCTCATCTGCATTATCCTCTTTCATATGCCAAATCATTCTTCTTTTCACAGTAGGGTTTTAAAGTCTGAGAAGTCCCAGAAAGAAGCAAATATCAATTGGTTTCATGCAGGATTCCCCAATCTTGATCACAAAACCTGCCATTGAGAAACACTGGCCCCGAGTGCCTTTCTTAAGTTATTTGGCTCTTGTTCTGTACAGCAGCCGTGGTAGAACTGTTCATTTCATAGATGAATAAAATGGAACATTAGGTAGGTGAAGGAGGTCATACAGCTACCAATGCAGAGTCTTTGCCAATTCAATTATTCTAAGGGAAAAAAAAAATCTAGTGCTTTCTCCAGGATCGAACGCCACTGTCATAGGAAAGAACATTTTAGCGATGCATTCCACCTTAGTGATCTTTTACATCTAGCAACCTTAGTATGTTGAGGAGGCAACTGGGGCCCAGATAAATTAAGAGCCTTGCCCCAGGTCAAGAGCTGCATGGTAGCAGGAGGATTCAAAGGATCCATGACTCAATGACTCCCAATTAAGTGCTCTACTGCCCCACATAATTATGCAGCCGATCTGTGGCAATGTGGGGTGAGACCAGATTGAGTAGGTGTTCACAGGTGCAGAGTGAACACTCACCTGCAGAAGATGCGGCGTGGAGGGAGGTCTGTGCAGGTGTTATGGAATTCTGAAGTGAGGCCTGAGGAGCCTCTTGGTGACTGTGATATTACACTGCTAAGCACTGAACACTTACTTTCAGGAGTTTAACCCCTTTAGTTGGACCATGCCATCCCTCTTCCTCCCCAAAGTGCCCCATGCCACTTAAAAGGAATTTCAAATTTCTGATTAAAGCCATTTCACAACTCTAATTAGGTACATCCTGGAGTGTCACAGGGTTGGGAACCATTTTTCTAAAGTGTGTCAGACATGAGGAATAGAAGAATAATGCAGTTTATTATTATAAACACCTGACCCAACCCGTGGGGTAGGGAAGGGTGCGTTTATTGCAGCTGTGGTGTCAGGAAGAGCAGGAAGATGTGAATGACTTCAGTGGCTAAAATGAAAACACCCCAGGAGCGATGGAACAGAGCTGGGCTCAGTGTTCTCAGTTACAGGGGAGAAGGTGAAAAGGACTGAGCAGGGCAGACAAAAAGCAGGAGACGGGAGGCTGGGCAAGCCGCGCCAAGGGGCGGAGGACAAGAGAACACAGGTGAGCCTGACTTCTGGACAGCAGTTTGCAGGTGGAAAACATCTGGGCTGTGGCTGACAGTCAGTGGGTAAAAAGTAGGCAGAAGCAAAGAGCAGATGTACCTCTGTGCTCTCCTCCAACTGTATATGTGGCTTCCAGGAACTGGGTGTGTGAGGATAGGGTTCAGAAAAGCATGATTCTCAGATTCCTAGGTCCTCTTAGAAAAATACCCAGTATCAAGTCAACTGTGTCCATCTACCTCCCAAAATATGCAATCTATTGCTTACTGAATGACCTCAGTTTACCAGAGAAATCCCTTTATTTGGGGCCAAATCAAGCCAGTCAGTGCAGTACTTCCTTGTGTCTTTTTTCTCAGTTAGTGAAGCACACCACAATTAAGCCACATCCCCAGCTCCTGCCTTATTTTCTGCTTATATTCAACAAAGCAGAAAGAATAACTCTAGTTTCTTTCTATTCTTTTTTTTTTTTTTTTTGGTTTTTCGAGACAGGGTTTCTCTGTGTAGTTTTGGTGCCTGTCCTGGATCTCACTCTATAGACCAGAGATCCGCCTGGCTCTGCCTCCCAGAGTGCTGGGGTTAAAGGCGTGCACCACCACCACCACCACCACCACCACCACCCGGCTAAGACAGAATTTTTGTATACATGGGAGTATTGGTGAGGCTCAAACCCAAGCCCCTATGTATAATAGGCAAACACTACCAGTGGGCTTCCAGTCTCAGAAGATAAAGTATTTGTAACATTAGTAGCCTCAACCATATAATATAAAGCAATTTTCTGGGCTTTCTTTGGGCTCACAGATTTTAAAGAATCTATACTGTTAACTCAGCAATAGGTTATGAATGATTATATGCACTGGACACTATACTTATTAGGAGGAAGGGCTCATGCTGGTAATCCCATCACTTAGAAGTCTGAAGCAGGGGGATCTTGAGTTCAAGGCCAGCCTGGGCTAAGTAATGAGACCCATGTTTTGTTTTTCTTTTAGAAAAAAATTCTAAGTTTATAATACTAACTTTAATATTCTAGTAGATTGAATGTTTCATGAAAGTGGCTGTCACTGGTAATTCCCTGGCTTCTAGAATAGTACCTGGTATATAAAAGAAAGGTGTTGGATGAATGGGACATTCTTTGGAGGCAGGAATCTCATTCTTTGGAGGCAGGAATCTCATATTTTTTGTCCCTTATAGTAATATATATATACTAAGTTGTAGATTAAGGAAAATATCTGTATTCAGAAAAACTGAGATTTTCTTAGATTCACATATAAAAATACCTCCAGCTTAAGTAATATTTAAATGTTTTTCTAGTCTGATATACCATCAATCTACTAGTTCTCATAACATTAAGATTCAGTATACAAGCCGGGCAGTGGTGGCACACGCCTTTAATCCCAGCACTCGGGAGGCAGAGCCAGGTGGATCTTTGTGAGTTCGAGGCCAGCCTGGTCTACAGAGCAAGATCCAGGAAAGGTGCAAAGCTACACAGAGAAACCCTGTCTCGAAAAAGATTCAGTATACACACTATTAAAACTAGAGTGAGAATAATGTATGAATCCTTGATTTAGAAATAGTACATTGGCCATGCATAGTGGTGGTAGTGGTGATGGTGGTGCACGCCTTTAATCCTAGCACTCACATGAAGAGGAAGGTGGATTTCTGTGAATTCAAGGTTAGTTGGTCTAGACCAGCATGGACTATATAGAGAGACCCTTTCTACCTCCCTATCTCACTTCCTCAAAAGAAAAATATGTTCCCTTTTCTAAGCCTTAAGATTATCATAATAAAGGCAAGATTTGAGACTAGAACTACACTGGCCTCAAGTTACACTGAGAAAGTTTATATTTATTATAAAACTTAAAATTGCATTTATTTGTGTGTATTTATGTGTATGTACTACAGTGCATATGTAAAAGTCAGAAAACAACTTTGGGGAGTTGGCTCTCTCCTTCCATCATGTGTGTCCTGGGTGTTGAATTCAGTTCATCAGGCTTAACAGCAAGTGCCTTGCACCATCTTTGCTGGCCCTGTTTCTGTTTAGAGATGGTCTTGCTATGTAAGCCAAGTTGGCCTCATAACTTACTATGTAGCCCTCAAAGGCCTTATATAGTTGAAATTTTCCCAACTCAGCCTCCTGAGGGCTAGGATCACAAAGATTTGCTTTATAGCATTAAGTTATTCATTGAGAATGCCTCTGTAGGAATAGAAGAATATGCTAGGTATGGTTAGTGAATGCCTGTAATTCCAGCTCTAAGGCAAGTCTGAAGCTAGCTTGGACTAGAGACATTGAGGATAGAATATGGCTATGGTTAGGTGTAGTGGTGGTGGTACAAGCCTTTAATGCCAGCTATCAGAGGGAAAGGCAGGGGGACATCTGTGAATTTAAGGATAATTGGACCATTACAGTCTCTTTTTGGTGTGTGTGTGTGTATTTGTGTTTGTGAGGTAGAGGGAGCACGGAGACACACAGAAACACACGTGAAGGTCAGAGGGCAACATCCTCTCCATCATGTGGGTTTCAGGGATCAGACTCGTCATCTGGTTTGGTGGCAAGTGCCCTTAACTCCAGAGGCATCTTGCTAGCACATGAAGTTTTTAATTTGCTTTAAATTTTTTTTTTTTTTTTTTTTTTTTTTGAGACAAGGTCTCTCTGTGTAGCCCTGGCTGTCCTGGAACTTGCTATGTAGACCAGGCTGGATTTGAACTTTCAATAGTCCTGCTTCTGTGTACTGGAATTACACAAAGTATGCCACTATACTTGGCAAGGAAAAAAGTTGTTGTTTTTCCTAGACACGGTTTCTTTGTATGGCCTTGGCTGTCTTGAAACTCATTCTATAGACCAGGTTGGCCTCGAACTCAAAGATCTGTTTGCCTCTGCCTCCTTAGTGCTGGAATTAAAAGTGTCCACCACAACCACCTCTCCAAATTAAAAAACAAAAATGAATAAGGGTTAAACTGGGCATCAACAGAGAAGAGAGACATGGCTTTCTCCAGAAGAGTGGTCTATAGAACAGTTTTTAAATACTTATGCCAGGCTACCTCTTACTAAGTACTCCGTTTCCTGTATGTTTAGAAAAATTATCCTGTCCTTAGACATAATATATTTCAAAACTATAATTATTTTTGACTTTTGTTTATTAAAGACTTAAAAAATTTATTTTTATTAAAAAATATTTATTTTTATTTTATGTGCATTGGTGTGTTGCCATAGGGGTCTGGTCCCCTGGAACTGGAGTTACAGACAGTTGTGATATGCCATGTGGGTCCTGGGAATTGAACCCAGGTCCTGTGGAAGAGCAGTCAGTGATCTTAACTGCTGAGCCATCTCTCCAGACCCCTTTGACTTATTTAATTTTGAAAAGAGGTCAACTTAATCAGATTTGAAATAAACTCTTATTTGTAGAACTGTAGTGTATTTGATAAAGAAAATAGACTAAGTCTTGAGAAGGATTTTACATGTGAGTGAGTGATAAAAAGAATATGGCCCCAAATAACAGTCCTTTTAAAATATTTTCCCTATTAATTTTTGAGACAAGGCCTCACTATGTATCCCTAGCTGGCCTGTAACTCCCTATGTAGACCAGACTGGCCTTGAACTTGGAGATTCTCCTGCCTCTGCCTCTCCAGTGTCACAATTAAAGGTCTTTCCCACCATTGCTAGTTTAAAGAACAGTTGTTGATGAAAAAAGGGGCCGGGCGGTGGTAGCGCACGCCTTTAATCCCAGCGCTTAGGAGGCAGAGGCAGGCAGATCTCTGTGAGTTCGGAGGCCAGCCTGGATTACAGAGTGAGTTCCAGGAAAGGCGCAAAGCTACACAGAGAAAACCTGTCTCGAGAAAAAAAAAAAACAAAAAACAAAAAAAAAACAAAAAACAAACAAAAAAAACAACAAAAAAAGAAGGGGTATGAAGTGATGGCTCAATGGTTGGGAGTGCTAGCTGCTCTTCCACAAGACCTGGGTTCAAGTCCCAGCACCCACATGGCAGCTCACAACTGTCTATAATTCCTGTTTCTGGGGATTCTGGGAATCTGATACCCTCACACAGACATACATGCAGGCAGAACACCAATGTACATAAACTACAAATAAATAAATTATTAAAAAAAAAAAAGAAAAGGGATTTTTTTCTTTTCTTCTTCTTCTTCTTCTTTTTTTTTTTTTAAAAGAATGCCAGGCATTGTGGTTCATGCCTATAATAATCCCAGCCCTTGGGAGGCAGAGGCAGGATGATCAGGATCCTGTTCAAGACAGCCTAGGCTAAAAGATGCTTTGTCTTAAAAAGTGAAAACACAAGTTAAGAATATTGTAGGAAGTTTTCATATAGCAGATTACTTAGAGGATGGCATGTAGACAGATATTCTCAATTCATTGATGCCTAAAACACTGGGGGTGGGGATGGGGGAGGGAGAGAAGCCTCCATGTGACACCAGACCTTCAAGGAGAAAGTATTCAAAAGAACGGTTTTAAAGATACAGTAAAGACTGTAAAGTAAAAGTCAAATTAACATTGGAACTTACTTGCAATAGATGAGAAAACAGAATTCCAAAAGACTACTTACTATGTGTCTTAGGTCAGTCATACAAAGAGTGAAGAATTATTAGGACTGAAGATCTTAAAGCTAATAGGGGTGGGAGGATCTGGCTCAGTAGTAAAATTGTCTAGCAAGCAGAAGGCCCTGGGTTCCACCCCTCACAGAGCCAAAGAGAAAAGGAAAAAAAATGACCCAAAACAAACCAAACAAAACACCAAACAAACCAAACCACCCAACAAAACTCTCACCTCTCTAGGTGGTTGTAATGCCTAACTCAGGAGGCAGAGGCAGGTGTATTTCTCTAAGTTCAGGGCCAGCTTGGTCTACATATTGAGTTCCAGGCCATCCAGGGCTACATAGTGAGACTCTGTCTCAAACCAAAAACAAAGAAACCAAACCACAACCCACTTCACATACAAAGCCAAACAATACCTTCAAAAATCTTAATTGTCAAATTCTTAAGGAATTAAAAAAAATAAAAGCTGACAGGCTATTACATTGCAGTATTATTAGGTCTTACATAAAAAGTAAATGCACACATCATTACTGTTTTACAGGTAAAAGAAACATTACTTCATTACTCTTTTGTTTGAGGGCTCCTGGAAAAAAACAGATGGGATAATCAACACCCAGACCCAAACAAACATAAGGTTTTAAACTTAATTTTGTAGGAATATGGCCTATTAAAACTTGGAGTGCATGAATAGCTTAATGACTGGGATAAGCTCGGTCAGGAATCTGCAGTGTTCTCAGTGTGGGCCCAGCTCAACCAGAGCATTTCATTACATTATCCAAAGTCCACCCCTGACAACCAGAACACTTGGAAAAAAAAAAAAAAAAAAGGCCCCCGGGGTTACTTTACTCCAGCGATAACATAATCCTCGTTCTTATTGTTGTGGAGCAGATGTCATTATGGGTGGGGCTGATGAGCAGAGCAGCTGAAACATTTTTGTTGCACCCCCTCCACTTTCAAAGGGATAGAAGGGGCTTCCAGCAAGGTAAGGGAGGACCTTTCAGTCAGCCATTCCTGTAAGAAATTCTGATGTGGTAATAGTAAAGGCCACCTCGAGGTTCTTTAAAAAAAAAAAAAATCCCCCAGGATTAAGTCCTACCCTGGAAGAGACCGTCCCTTTCTCCCCCTGCCGGCTCCTCCTTGGGACACTTGGCTGAGTCTTTCTTTCCCTCCTTCCCACGCTGAGGTGAGGCGGCACGCAAGCAGGGACGCCTGTTTTTCCTCTGGCGCGCGGAGGGAACGCAGCGGGTAGGAAGCCGGGAGGTAGGAAGGGAAGCGGCCGGCATTGGGGGGAGGCAAGGAAGGCTCGCCAGTGTCGAGCCGGCCTCGGGGAGAGAACCGACTCTCGGGCCGCCGAGCAGAAGTGACCAGGGGAGATCTCTCGCTGTGAGCTGAGACGCGGCGCTTCCGGCAGGCCACGGTGGCTGTTTGCCTGGAGCGGCCCGCATCCCGGGTCCCAGCCGGGTGGGGAAGGGGGTCAGGAGAGACAGGAACCCGCGGCTCGCACTTGCCTGAGACCGGGTGATCAACAACTGGTAATAGTCTTTGCTCGGCGCCGGGCCTTGTCCTACAATTTCAAACAGAGTCTCCGGCAGCCACGACGCCATCTTGGGACGCCACCGCCGTCGCTAAGACAACCAGGAAGGGGCGGGGCTTGACAGGGGTCAGGGGGCCGCAGCCCCAGTTTAAAGCGAAGCCCGCTTTTGAGTTGGCAGTGGGGGTTTTAACTTGGGGTGGTGATTTTCTTTACCGGGGCCACAAGGAAGGCTGCTTTGTGAAATTTCTACAATCAGGTCCTGGGTGACCCGAAGTGGAATTTAGTTCCTGCTAGCGCGGAGGGGCGGGGGTGACCCCAGCGGAGGGATACCAAGTAGAGCGCCACAGTCCCCTTCCTGGTCCCTCGAAGGGATCGGAAGGAGACTGGAGGCTGCTCGCCGACCAGAGTTAGAGCGCTGGAGAGGGAGGGGCCATGTGTTGGGCTGTAAATAGGTAGCGGGGCTGGTCCTGCGGAAGATCCCGCAGGCCGGAGCCTTAGGGCAAAGTAGTCCCTGGCTGGAGTGGAGCAGGCGGGGAGGGAGGCGGCGCGGGCGGAGGCGCACGGCCGCGCGGTGCTGCGGCTCAGCTGATAATTGAAGGGACGACAAGCCGCCGCCGCCGCCGCTGGGGGGGGTGGGGGGAGCCAGTGGAAGTTGCCGTCGCGCCACCGAGTCCGGACCGGAGACTTTGGGGCCTAACTAGGTAATTGGGACGCGGTTCTGAGCGGCGGGGTTGGGCCTTGGCGGAGGGGGCCGAGGAGGGCTGGGAAGCCTGAGCCGAAAGTCCCAGGCAGCCCGCTCGAGTCATCGCTGGCGGCGCGGCTCTCGGCCCGACTTGCTGGCGGCGGCGGGGCCGCGGAAGGAGCAGCCCGAGGCTGACGGGTGAGGCGCTCGAGCGAGCCCGCGGCCTGAGGAGCCGGGGCCGCCCGGCTTGGGGGGGGGGTGCGCTGGGTCCCCGCTCAGGCCTCCTGCGATGAGGAAGGCCCTAGGCGGAACCTGGGTAGGGCGTGCGGGTCTGGGGGAGCCCAGCGGGGGCCGGGAGGGGACCGGAAGTGGTCTTTGGAACCCGGAGGGCGTCTAGGAAGAGAGAAAGTGGGGGGCCGGAAGTGCAGGTGGGGGGCGTGAAGACGGCAAGGGTTCCCCGGAAATGGGACGGGGGGCCCGGAAACAGGGAAAGGGAGGCTCTGGGCTGTGGACGGCCCGGAAATGGAAACTAGGGAGCAGCTCGAGTGACAACTGTTGGGAGGCAAGGGTCTGAGGAGAGAGAGGCGGGAGTGACTTTGGACCGCGGTGAGGGTCTTCCTGCTGAGGGGGACGGTTGGGGGCGGGCGAGGCGGGCCGAGCTGGCGTGGGGAGGCTTTTCCAGCCGGGGAAGTCGAGGCTGAAGGAGGACGACGACGTGCCTGCCGGGCTGGCAGGGGCCGCGGTAGAGGCCGAGAAACTTGGCTGAGGGAAGCAGCATCCTCTGAGAAGACCAGCAGGGGAGTAGGACGCAGAGGTTAACCGGGGCTCGGGTGAGGGAGGTGGGCCAATTGTCACCCCAATCGTATTAACATTCAAAGCGAGTCAGGCGATTAATATATGTGGATTACATAAAACCTATTACACCGTTTGTCCGTCAGTTCAACTCTTGCTTGTGATTCGCGAGTGGGTTTCTTGTAGGGAAACAAGTTACAGGGATGTCCAGAAAACGAAGGTTTTAAGACCCAGCCTTGTGTCTCTCTCTTCCTCGGAATAACAGCAAGCCTCAATTAGTTAGAACGGAGAAACATTGCTAGAATTTAAAAAAAGAAAGAAAATGCAGGTGGGGGTGGGGGCGGCTAAATTACAGCTTGTAACTACTCTAGGTGGATGGGAGGGAATTGATTACCTCCGAGGTGAGAGGAAAAGGGCAAGGGGCGGCTTCCCACCCGTCCAGCGGATTTGTTTCTGTTACTGCGGTTTATTTTGTCTGGGAGAGGTTTTAGCTGTAGCCTCTTGGTGGGGTGCTGGGTTTTAGCGTCCTCGCTCCGTTAATTGAGGGCGGGAATGTTACTAGGTAAACGTGGGGGTGGGGTGGGGGTGGGGGGGGCGGTTGATAGCGCAGTGACTCTGTTCCGAGTGGTCTAACCGCTCTCCTGTCTCCCTAGTCTGAGCTCGCGGTCTGGCCTGCGCTGCCAAATCACCCGATCTCCAGGCAATCTTCGGTTTGTAGGCCTTGTAGTGGTGTCTTTTAACTTTCTCTTGCTTCTTAGATACTTTTGCCATTATATTTTTTTTTTAAAAAAGACTCGGCAAGCTGAGGCTTAGAATCTCATCTCTTAAAAACAAAACAAAAATATGTGGTAGAAAAGTTGAAAGAGCTATTATTGAGTACGGTAAAAAAAAAAACTGATGCTAGGAACAAAGGTCTCAGTTGTGTTAGAAAAAAGGCAAGAGGCCTGTATATGAGGCCTTGTTTGTGTCGCATTTGGAGTTAGCACAAATTTATGGATAATAAATTGTGGAGGACATTATAGAGACCTATTTTCTTATGCTTATGCAGCTACTTCAGTATTAAATCTTAAGACAGTATTTAATTTACTCCTTGTTCCATGTTTAGTCCAAGACTTGGTATGGTTTCTACATTGTAGCATGGTTGCTTTCAGGCTTTGTGTATGACTGCTTTTCTACGACTGTACCAATATAAGAATTGCAGAACTCTTAATTATTGTTTCCATCTGCTTCACCGTGTTTCAGGATTTTGAGTAGTGTTTAAGTCGCTCAGCTAACATTGTTTTTCTCTGATCAGGCGTTTTGTTTTAGCTTTTCATATAATTTATAGAAGTTTGAGAACTCTTGGCAGTTCCAGAAAGTGCTATTGTAAAATTAGAAAGTATTGCCTGGCGGTCTAGGTGCATGCCTTGCTTCTAATTCCTGCACTCGGGAGGCAGAGGCAGGCGAATTTGAGTTCGAGGGCAGCCTGGTCTACAGAGTGAGTTCCAGGACAGCTAGGGCTGTTACACAGAGAAACTCTGCCTTGAAACAAACAAAAATTAGCAAATGTTAAAAATGGATGGGAGTCTAATTAGAGTAGACCAAAGTAAAAATTAGTACTTCTTGGTTGAGGGGAGTAAATTTTTTTACATAAAAAAATTATTTCTAAGGTATTTTATTCAAGCTCCCAGAACAGATGAGTTATTTTGGTTTTTGAATTACTGAAATAAATCCGATTTAAAGTATGAAAACAAATGACTTTCGTTTAGTTAGAGCTTAAATCAGTGCAGACGTTCCAACCAAACTTCTGTCCCACGCAGCACTTTCCAGTTTTGAAGGTTCTGCTTTGTTTCCTTTTTCCCTCAATCTTTTCTCTCACTTTGACTTCAGTCTTTTTCTCTGCCTCTGGTTCATCCACACTGAGACTGTCCATGCTGTTCTAGAAAAGTCTTTTTGTTTCCCAGTCTCCATTTTCAAGTCATTCTTTTCATAATCCTTCATGAGTTTGTTTTCTCCTGCAATGTTTGGATACCACCGCAGTTACTATCTCTTTAACATCTTTCTTAAACATCACTGTCTACTTTTGAGGATACTTTTTAAGTGTATTATGTTTTTTTCAGGCATTTTTTTTCTCTTTTCAGCATGAACCTCCCTTTTTCACTTACACCATAAGCTTTACCTTCGAGCACACCATGTGAAGGACACCAGCTGAAGCTATTTAGTTATTTATTTTGGGTTTTAAAGACAGGGTTTCTCTGTAGCTCTGGCTGTCCTGGAACTCTATGTAGACCAGGCTGACCTCAGAACTCAGAGATCTACCTGCCTCTGCCTCCCGATTGCTGGGATTAAAGTTGTGTGAATTTAGTTTTTTTTTTTTCCTCGAGACAGGGTTTCTCTGTGAAACAGTCCAGCTGTCCTGGAACTCACTCTGTAGACCAGGCTGGCCTCGAACTCATGAAGATCCACCTGGCTCTGCCTCCTGAGTGCTGGGATTAAAGGCGTGTGCCAGCACCACCTGTGGTGAATTTAGGTTTTAAGACAGGGTTTTTATGTAGTCCTGGCTGTATTGGAACACAAACACAGATCTGCTTGCTTCTGGAGTTAAAGGTCTCAAAAGGGGAGTACATTTTGGAGTTCTGTTTACTTTTATTCCAATTGCATTATGTTATCTGGTTAAGATTTTATGGTTCTATTTTATTATTTTGAAAATCTTATTTTTTACTTTATATGTATGGGTGTTTTGCTTTCATGTATTTCTGTGTCATTTGTGTGCTTGGTCCCCACTGAGGCCAGAAGAGGGCATCAGATTCCTTGGAACTGGAATTACAGACAGTTGTGAGGAACCCAGTGGGTGCTGGGAATCCCCATCCTCTGGAAGAGCAGCAGTGCTTTGAAGTGCTGAGCCCTATCTCTAACCCCGATTCTGTTAAAAGAGACAGCACTAGAGAAGACACAGCACCAGTTTGAAAGTTGATATCATTTCAGTTAGTATTGGTCTCTTAATCTACTTGGTCTCCATTTTATCCCTAAAATGTGAATAGGCAATAGTTTTCACTGGGTGGTTTTGGAAACTCGCCACATAAAATGATAGTGGAAAAAAAAAATCCCAGCCACTCAAGAAGAATGTTTGTATTAGGAAATTATGGTAGATGTTAGTGGTCCTTATCTGTAAGGTAGAGTTGATATGCCACAGAGAGTATTTTGTAACTAGAAATTACTACTTAACTGGTAGTGGAACTTGAGCCTAAATTCAATGTTAAATTTAAAAAAAAGTTAAGTTTTATCTAGGTTTGCATTAACATTCCATCTACTTGTTAATGTGTGTCCTACAGATAAACTTGTTAATCCTATTTAGAGAAATTTCAGACTTTTTTTAAGTTTTATTTTGACTGTGTTTGGCCTGCATGTGTGTATGTGTACAACATGCCATGGTGCCTACAGAGGTCAGAAAAGGGCTTTGCATCCCTTGGGACTGGAACTGCCATGTGGATGCTGGGAGTTGAATCTGGGTCTTCTGCAAGAATAAGTGCTCCTAACTGCTGAGCCATCTCTACAGGGCACCCTGTTTTTATGTTTTTCTTACTGACAGAGTTTGTACCTTTTCTGGTTTGGGCTCTCACATAATTCCTTCTTTTCTTGTGTCTTATTTAGCCCGGGCTGGCTTAGAACTCTGTATTGATGATGCCCTTGACCTGCTGATCTCCAGTGTCCACCTCAGATGCTGGGATCACCAGCTGACTCTTTAGTGTCAAGAGTTCACAGTAAGGGAGGGACTCTTATAGAATCTAGGGAGGTTGTTTTTAAGATTTACTTTTCATGTATTTTATGCATGTGAGTGCTCTATTTGCAGGCTGGGAATTGAACTCGGAACCCCTGGAAGAGTAGCCACTGCTGAGCCATCTCTCCAGCCCCCTAGGGAGCTTTTTGTTTTCCCAAAGTGGATGAGTAGGCCTAGGATGAACAATTGCAATAATTTTATTTATTCTTATTTGTACAGTTAATTAATTTTTGAGACAGGGTCTCATTTAACCAGGAAGACCTGACTCATGGTCTTCCGTACTTGGATTATAGTCATGCTTTGCCACACTGGCCTTGCAGAGGTAATTTGATGACTCAAGTTTCTTTTTTGTTTTTTTGTTTTTTGTTTTTTTTTTCCGAGATAGGGCTTGACTGTCCTGGAACTCACTTTGTGGACCAGGCTGGCCTTGAACTCACTGAGATCTGTCTGCATCAGCCTCCCATTCCTTGGGATTAAAGGCACACACACGGCCAACCCCTTCAACTCATTTTTTAAATTATTTTCTGCTCCTTTTATTTCTTGGTTATCTACCTGCATATGGTTCATTTTTGGGTTATAATGGAGTACTTGTTGATGTGTTGCTTTTGTTTTCCCCAACTGGATTTTAGACTTTTGAGGGCAATTATTTCAGATCATTATAGTATACATGAAGGTGCATTTGAAGAGGAATGGTTGCCTGGTTTTGTCAAATAAGCCACCAGTCTTATTCTTTCCTTGGAAGGTTTCTTTGCTCCATCCAGTAGATTTTTATTTATTGTTCTACATTTGGTGGTTAGAGGTCAACTTTGTAGAATTGGTTTGCTCCATCCACCTTTATGTGGGTCCTGGGTATCAAACTGAGGTATACTGACTTGTGTAAATAGCCCCCTTACCTGCAGAATTTGACCCCAACAGATTCTTGAGAATGCTTCCTGTGGTTGGGTAGTGGTTTTGGTCTCTTTCTATCTCCCCACTGGTTTTCCACCGAGTACCAGGTTAGATGTGTCACCTCTGTGGCTCGATATCAAGCCAATAGATTATTTTTTGCTTGCTTGCTTATTGCATAATTTTGACCCAGGGTCTAGATATGTAGCCCCGTATAGCCAGGTTGATGTTGAGTTTATCATCGTCTCACTTTAGTGTCTCCAAGTGCTGGGATTACAGGCCACTATGGCTAGCTCTGCCTCTTATAGTCTGCAGTTAACCAAACTATGCTTGAAAGGGAGTTTAGGCCACATAAGGATGAAAGTAGGGCTATTACACTGAGTATACTTTGTAGATTGTATAATTTTAGTGTTTGTAGTTCTTCTTAACAAGTGATTAAGCTTTGTGAAGTAGTTCTTCACATTATCTACCTGCTCTCCAGGTGGATCTTTGGAGTAAGTATGTTTTTCCCTGAGGCCATTTAGATTTAGATTTTGATATTCTTGGTAGTTCCTTCAGTTTCATTGGCCAGAAGAAAAAGGAATTTATGATTTGAGGTTTATCTGCTTTGTTTTGAGTGTGGGGAACTTTGGTGATAGTTTTCTGGTTTTGCTTCATTTAAGAAAGCATTCTAATGTAGTTGTGCATGTCTTTAGTCCCAGGAAGAGGCAAGTGGAACTCCGAGTTCCAGCCTGGGCTACATAGTGAGTCCAGGACAGCCAGTGCTATATAGTGAGACCCTATCTAAAGTGATGGCATTAAAGGTGTGTGCCACCATAGCCTGGCAATAATAGCTTGGAGACTGGGTCTTTGTGTGTGTGCATAAACATGCAACTATGGTTGCTGGGAATTGGACTCAGGTCCTCTGAAAGGCAGCTAGTGCTTTTAATCTCTGATCCATCTCTCCAGTCCCAATAATAGATATTTTTTTAAAAATGTTTTTTGAAGGTTGGGCTTGGTTGTACATACTTTATTTAATCCTAGCACTGTGGAGATGCAGAGGCAGGGAGATTCTGAGTTCAATGTCGTCTAGTAAGTACTTAAGTTCCAGTTCAGCAAAATCCTGTCTCAGAAAAGTTTGTTGAGGGAAACAAATCTTGTAAGAATAATTGTATGCCTTGTTAAATTGAAAGGATTTTCTTTGGAGACAAGGTCTTGTTATATAGCTAAACCAATCTCACCACCACCCGGCTTGCCTTTAATTCTTTAATCCCGTTACTCAGGAGGCAGAGGCAGGCTCATCTCTGAGTTCCAGGCCTGCCAGGGCTACACTGTGAAACCCTGTGGGGGTAGGGAGTAGGGATCCTGGGCAGTTGCGTATTCTTTAATTGTCCATTGTATACAAATAATAGTTAGCTTTTATTTTTGAAATATTCTTGCCATGTAACTGAGGTGTTCTCATCCTCTTGTGTAGCACACACTACAGTTGTGGTACCACTAGGACAAGCCTAATAGTTATCATTTAAAGCTACAGTAATGTTTTGATATATTGCAAAAGCTTAGTTTCCCACGCCAATTTATATTAATTAACTCATCATTTTAGTTTGTTTCTTTTTAGAAGGATTCATTTATTTCTGTAAATACGGTGTTGTCGCCATACGTGGATTTTTTTTTCTTTCTTTTTTTCTTTTTTTTTTTCTAGACAGGGTTTCTCTGTGTAGCTTTGTGCCTTTCCTGGAACTCACTCTACTGTAGCCCAGGTGAGCCTCAAACTCACAGAGATCCACCTGGCTCCTCCTCCCAAGTGCTGTGATTAAAGGCCTGCGCTACCACACCCAGCCATACTTGGATTTTTAAGGCTATTTATAAACTGAAGTGTAATAGACCCTCTTTGGGGTCATCAACAGCTCCCAAATCATGACACGGAGACTTAGTAGTTATGAATGCTCGGCCTTAGCTTAGGCTTATTTCTTGCTAGCTCTTATAACTTAACCTGTTTCTCTTCATTCTACATTTGTCTCTACATTTGTTTACCTTTCTTTCATTATGTATGTCCTATTCTGTGTCTGTCTGACCCTGGGAGTCTTCCTCTTTCTCCTTTGTTCTCTCTTCTCCTCCTCTCTAGCCTAGATTTTTTTCTCTTACTCTGTCTGCCTAGGGCCATTCAGCTTTTTATTAGACCAGTCAGGTGCCTTAGGTAGGCAAGATGAAAACAGCAACACATTTTTACATAATTAAACAAATGCAACACACCTTTAACATAGTTTAAAGTAATATTCCAAAACACTGAAGTATCTATAAATGAGCCTTCAAGACTTGAGTTAGAACATTTCAGGGTATACTTAATCATCTCTTTGGCTGTCATAGCTGGTGAGTTCTATCCTGACTTAAATTCCTGTTCACTGTACTGTGGGTGGTACTCTAAATAAATAAGAGTACCTTGTGCTGCCTTAAGATGAACCCAGTTTGAAGGCCTTATGATGGTAAACATCTGATGGTCTGGAAACCCAAAATCAGTTCTCACAGCCCATCTGAAATTTACTCATGAGTTTTAACTTAAGCAACTTCGTGTCCTTAGAGAGGTTCAGGAATATCATGTGGAGTACCTCCCTCTTTACTTTTTCCTCCCAAACTTAAGTGCTTGTAGTTGTCTTAACAGAAATGCACAAGTATGTTAACTTCGACTTTAGTGTTTTGTTTTGTTTTTTGTTAATTCCTTTGTGCTCTTGGAACTTAGAAGCATCCTTGCTCTTGCTTTTATTTTGTTTCCCGTATTGTATCTTTTATAATGTGTACTTAACTTCTAATAAGTTCTGTAAGATTTTTAGTCTTCATTTTACTGTTGCTTTACTTAGTGTACATTCCATTTTATAGATTAAGTTCTTTACTCCTTAACTACTCCCTCACCCCCACCCCACCCTCTTGGTACTGGGGACAGAGCCCTGGGATTGCTTTTGTTAGGTATACTGCTCTACCACTCAGTAAAATCTCTAACCCTTAACAGCTTCTTTTCTCTTTCTCTCCTCTCTCCTCTCCTCTCCTCTCCTCTCCTCTCCTCTCCTCTCCTCTCCTCTCCCCTCCCCTCCCCTCTCCTCTCCTCTCCTCTCCTCTCCTCTCCTCTCCTCTCCCCTCCCCTCCTCTCCTCTCCTCTCCTCTCCTCTCCTCTCCTCTCCCCTCCTCCCCCCTCCCCTCCCCTCCCTCCCTCCCTCCCTCCCTCCCTTTCTCCTCTCTCTTTCTCTTTTTTCTCGAGACAAGGTTTTTCTGTGCAGCCCTGACTGTCCTGGAACTCACTCTGTAGACCAGGCTGCCCTGGAACACACACAGAGGTCACCTACCTCTGTGTCCTGAGTGTAGGCTGAGATTAAAGGTGTGGGCCACAACTACCTTGTTTACCCTTAACTTCTAAACTTAGGTCTTTGGTGATAGTGGGACCAGTAGGGGATCCTCCCTCCCCCAATCTTTCTCCTCCTTACTAGTTTTTTTTTTTTTTTTTTAAATGACCCTGTCTTGTTATATAATGTTGCCCAAGATGGCCATAAACTCTGATCCTCTTGCTTGGTCTTCCTGAATATTGGGATTACAGGGATGTTCTAGCAGGTACTACTGAATCTTTGACCTCTCCTGAATTTAGGGCTTCACATTGTTAGGCACAGTTTCTACCACTAAATTATTCCTAGCTCAATCTTTGACTTTTTAATATTTTATTTATGTATATGGGTATGATGTTTGTATGACTGTATACCATGTGTGTGACCATGTACCATATGTGTGCCTGTTGCCTGTGGAAACCAGAAGAAGGTTTTGGTTCTCTTAGAACTTACATACAGTTGTTTGCTGCCATGTAGGGGCTGGGGGATTTAATTCACACACTCCAAAGAGGAGCCTAACCGCTGAGCCATCTCTCCATATACAATCTTTGGCCTCTTTATTTTATTTTTTTTAAATCTTTGACGTGAAGAGTAGAAATCTTTTAATTCTTGTAGTGTCTGGCACAAATGTTATGCCAGTATAACATAGTGAACATAGTGTCAGCTACAGTTTTCTTTTTTGATGTGACAGTTCTTATGAAAAATAGAATTTCTGTTTTTTTTTTTTTTTTTTCCTTTCCCCGAGATATGGTCTCTTTATGTAGTCTTGGCTGTCATGGAGCTCACGGTGTAGGCTAGGCTAACTCCAAACTCACAAAGATAGATCCTCTTCCCTCTGCCTCCCAGGGCTGGGATTAAAGGCGTATGCCACCACTCCTGGTTATTTTAACTTTATTCTAAGTTGGTAGCTATTGTAGGATATGAATTTTTCAGTTAGACTTATTAAAATTAGCTACTTAGTTTTTTTCCTTTTTGGTGATGGTGAAAAAGGGTCTGGTGAAAAAGGCTGGCCTGAAACTTCAATACGGAGCCAAGGATAACCTTGAACTTCTGTCTCCGGGTCCTGGTGATTGGATTACAGACATGTACCACCATATTCAACAAAATTAAATGTTTAAAAACTTTGTGTATGGGGCTGGAGAGATGGCTCAGAGGTTAAGAGCACTGACTGCTCTTCCAGAGGTCCTGAGTTCAATTCCCAGCAACCACATGGTGGCTCACAACCATCTGTAATGAGATCTGGTGCCCTCTTCTGGCCAGCAGTCATACATGCTGTATACGTAATAAATAAATAAATCTTTAAAAAAAAAAAAAACTTTGTGTATGAATGTTTTGCTTTCATGTATGTTTGTCCACCAGTGTATACTTGGTGTTCATGAGGTCAGAAGAGGGTATTAGAGCCGTTGGAATTGAAGTTGATGATTGTGAGCTATCATGTGGGTGTTGGAAACCAAATCTAGGTCCTCTGCAAGAGCAAAAAGTGTTCTTGACCACTGAGCCATCTCTTCAGCACCAAATCAGGTACTTGTAACAATTTTTTTTTTTTTAAAAGATAGGGCAGAAAGACCTGTTGATCTTCCTGCCTCCACTTCCTCAGTGTTAGGATTATAGGTATGAATCATGGTTTATTTGGTGCTGGAGAGTGAATTCTCAGGGTTTTGTGTATGCTGGGTAAAGTATTTTACCAATTGAACTACATCCTGAGCTCACTATTAAGGAATTGTTAAGGCACAAGACAACTTTGGTAAATTGATGCCGATTTAATGTTAGTAGCTTGTATTTTTTTTTTTTTTTTTTTTTTAGTAGATGGCAGTTTACCAATACATATCCATTGCATTCTGTTTGCCAACATTATTGGAGGAATATGAAAAGCACTGAAAACAATCTGTGTTCTTGGAGGTTTTTTTTTTTTGTTTTTGTTTTTGTTTTTTCGTTTTTTTTTTGGTTTTTCGAGACAGGGTTTCTCTGTGTAGCTTTGCGCCTTTTCGTGGAACTCACTTGGTAGCCCAGGCTGGCCTCGAACTCACAGAGATCCGCCTGGCTCTGCCTCCCGAGTGCTGGGATTAAAGGCGTGTGCCACCACCGCCTGGCTTGTTGTGCTTTATATAGTTGACACAGGAGTTGTTTGGTCATGTCTGGCAGAAAGTGTACTTAGTACATGTAAAGGTCTAGGTTTAATTATCAGCACTCCAAACTCTTCCCCAAATGAAAAAAAAAAAAAAGAATTATATAGGACTACAGTATTCTCTCTCTTCCCCCTTCTCTTCCCCCCCTCCTTCCTTTCTTCCTTCCTTTTCCCCAAGACAGGTTTCTCTGTGTAGCCCAGGCTGTCTGATGTTCTGGAACTCACTTTGTAGACCAGGCTGACCTAGAGATCCATCTGCCCCTGTCTCCCGTGCTGGCATTTAAAGGTGTATGCCACCACTGCCTGGCTGGAATACAGTATTTATCATGAGCAGCAGTCTATAGATATTCTAAAGGCATGTGTTTTCTTTTTCTTTTTCTTTTTTTTTTTTTGCAAGAGGTTTATGTCAGTAATTCCAGTATTTTTACAGGATAATTGTTACAAATTCAGAGTTAGTCTGGACTATATAATCAGTTTGAGGTCAATTTATGCTACAGAGAGAGACTCTGTCTTTTTAAAAAAAAACTTAAATGTGTATAGGTGTATATATGTTTTGTCTTGTGTCCCTGGAACTGTAGATCAGCAAACAATTGTGAGCTACCATGTAGCTGCTAGGAATCAAACCTTGTACTCTGGAAGGGGAGCAGTGCTTTTAATGTCTGAACTATCTCTAGCCCAAGACTCTGCCTTAAACAAACCAAAGTAAATAAGATAAAATCCTCTTGTTTTATTCACTTTTATTAAGATGAACAGGTGGGCTGGAGGTGTGGCTCAGTAGGTTCTGGGTTCTATTTCTATGCCCAGCCTGAAAGACAAATGAAAAGTAAAAGAATAGTAATTTTTGAGTGGCTGAAGTGGTGGCTTATTGGTTAAGAGCTCCTGTTCTTCCCGCGTATTGGTTAAGGGCTCTTGTTCTAGAGGACCCGATTCAGTTCCTAGCATGTAGGCAGATTTTTCTGTCCCACCAACCTGTTCCCAAATAACTACTCAGAGGCTTCTTACTAACTATGAAAGCTCAGTCCATAGCTTGACTTGTTACTAACTAGCTCTTACAACTTAAAATAACCCATTTTTGTTTTTTATTAGTGTACTTTTTGTCTCATGGCTTTACTACCTTTACTTTGTACTGCCCATGCTGTTTTCTCCCTCTCTGTCTGGCTACTCCTCCCTTCTTCCTCCCAGCATCCTGTGTACCTGAAAACCTTGCCTACCTATTGGCTGTTCAGCTTTTTATTAAACCAATCAGAACGGCACATTTTCATAGTATACAAAAATATTATTCCATAACATTAGCACCCATTTCATGTGGCTTATGCCTATAACTCCAGCTGCTGTACTTTCAAGTCTATTCTCCCCCCACCCCCACCCCCAGTTTCTTTGTGTAGCCCTGGCTGTCATGGAACTTGCTCTGTAGACCAGGCTAGCCTAGATCATCTTAATAGATTCAGTGGGTCATCTGTACTCAGTGTATATATCCTAAGATTACACATGCTCATAATTAAAGCATAGTAACCTTAAAAAATACCTATGACATCAACCAGAATGCTAGGCAGATACTTTAAAAATTTAATATTAAACTGGGTAGAATTAATTTGTATTCTAAGCTATAATTTTTTAATAAATTATTTTTTTATTTTATGTATATTGGATATATCTG